>NW_027601328.1:0-97500 GCF_053455715.1 Rhinoraja longicauda | reverse complement strand
TATCTCTCTATCTCTCTATCTCTCTATCTCTCTATCTCTCTATCTCTCTATCTCTCTATCTCTCTATCTCTCTATCTCTCTATCTCTCTATCTCTCTATCTCTCTATCTCTCTATCTCTCTATCTCTCTATCTATCTATCTCTCTATCTATCCTTTTCAAACATACTCTTCCAAATGCTCAGAAATGAATCTGTTGTAATTCAGCCGAATGTTTTGTAGATGTAATACCTGTGGATTTCTTCGCAGATATCGATAAACTCAACATAGCTATTGTTGATAAAGGTAATTGCCGGGGAGGGCACACAATTGTCATCGTGCATCAGGTCATACTGTGGGTGGACTATTTTAATCATTTGATTAATGTTGTACCCACTGCGCATATGTTATGTGTATGTTTAGTACCAGTATATTCAGGAAGGCACTCGAAAGGTTTGGACATTTCACGAGATTGTTTAAGATCGTGTTTGACCTGTTCAATTGGGGAAGACGTTCCAGTTTCATTTCGGTGTTGCTCTGTGACTCTACGACTCTAAAACATAAAAAAGCTTTAATTTCTTTGCAGCTAGTAATGCATTTTCAATGTTTACGATGGAATATATGATAGAGTGCAAAGAAGGCAATGACAAAAACTAAAACCTGGGCGAATTCTCTCAGCGTTCATGATAATGACTGGAAAACCTTAAATAATAATAAGAGTTTGCATTTCACCATATCTATTCTCCAACAAACTTCACTGCTGGCGATTTACAACATACTATCGCTTTGAAATTACCTTCAATGGCATCTCATGAAAAGTGACCGGTAAATGACGTATCAAGATTTCCAACAGCTGCAATGAGGGCGTCAGCAGGAAATCGCATGCAGAGTTTTCCCCGAGGGAAACCTTTTGAAATTGAACAATTGGAAAATTTATTTAAAAGCTTTCAAAGCTCTGACAACGATCTGCTTCGCCCGCTACGTTTTACTAATGCTTTACTTTTTGGGAAAGAATAATAGTACATGCAGCCACCGCCAACCAGTGATAATTTTTCTTAAGTACCGGGGGAAATGGTAAGGCAGCCGATTAGAGTACCATCTTTGTACATCCATGAAATATTATGTTCTCAATGATCAGTTAATTTAATGTCTGATTCGTTAGATTAAATGGCGGACAAATTCAACTGTGACTTCATTCTTATCATTATGATATTTCGTATTAATTCTCAATTCACTAAAATATATCTAACATATTTAACTGCTAAATGACCTATTTAAAAATAAAGGCTTTCCTCCAGCAACTCGCAAGTTATGAGTACATCGCCGTGTTGTTTCCAGCTAGATTTTTAAAGCCTCATACATACACGTACAAACACGCGCATTTCACAAATCTCCCCAATCTTCAACGATTTCCAGATTTTTCGTTTCATCGTTTCACCCACAGCCGGGGGTCAATGAAAAATATGACATTGTAGTGAATCCAACAGCGAGTCGATGTTGCAGACGAAGTTTATTGCATAGTTCTAAAACTCCGTGACAATTCGCAACACTCAACTCTAGACAACTACCTAACGTCTTACCTATACAGAGTTCAACGCTAGACTCTCCAATCTACCGCGCTATCTCACCTCTTGACATCGCTAGCCAATCCGAGGGTTCGAACTCCTCTAGCCAATCCCTATGTCCCTACATGAACCTCCCCCAGAACCCTCGATGCCATATCTCACGGGCGCCCGGACCGCCCGACCTGAACGCGTACGAGGAGGGGAGGCCGGTACCGCCAGCGACGAAGGAGGCTGGGAAGGCCCCGCCGATGGAGACGATGGGGCGCCGTTGGAGGGGAAGGGAGGGGGGAACCTGCGGGTATCGGCGATGGGGGCGTGGCTGGAAAGGGCTGAGTGAACCCAGCCGTGGGCGACGGAGGCCCGAGAGTTGAGGGACGAGACGCAGCTGGGGAATCAGGTGGATCGGCCGGAGGTCTGCCCCAGTGAGGAGGTTGGGCCACCAGCACGGGACGGTCCTGGTCCAAGTGGGCCGGTTTGAGTCGGGAGACAGAGACGAGCTCCTGACGGGTTCCTACTGTAACTTGAAGGTGATCGTCCCCCTTTTGAGCACCTGGAACGGGCCCTGGTAGACCGGCTGCAAAGGGGGGCGGTGGGAATCCCGCCGGAGGAAAACGAACTCACAGTCCTGCAAGGCCGCCGGCACGTGCACTGCTGTACACCCGTGACAGGAGGCCGGGACTGGGGCCAGGGAACCTACCCGCGCCCGGAGAGAAGCCAAAATTGACGGGACGGACGACGGCAAGGGGGAGGTCAAGGGAAGAATGTCACCCGGCACACGCAGGGGCGACCCGTAGACGAGTTCCGCCGAGGAGGTACCCAGATCAGCCTTAGGGACCGTGCGAATACCGAGGAGGACACAAGGCAACTGGTCGGCCCAGTCAGGGCCGGTCAGGCGGGCACAGAGGGACACCTTCAGCTGTCGGTGGAAGTGCTCTACCATCCCGTTAGCTTGGGGATGATAGGCGGTGGTCTGCTGCAAGCGGGACCCATACGGCTCCGCAAGCGCGGCCCAGAGGGACGAGATGAACTGGGCGCCCCGGTCGGTAGTGATGACAGCCGGGACGCCGAAACGGGCAACCCAATGTAACGCCAGGGCCCGTGCACAGGAGGCCGCCGAGGTGTCCGACAACAGGAGAGCCTCCGGCCAACGTGCAAAGCGGTCGACCACCGTTAGTAGATGAGTGTAGCCCCTAGAGTGGGGCAATGGACCAACCAATTCCACGTGGATGTGGTAAAAACGGACGGGCGGAACCACGAAATTCTGGTACGGGGGCTCGCCGTGGCGGTGGACCTTGGAGGTCTGGCACGGGACGCAGGCCCGGGCCCAGGCGGCCACCTGCTTCCGCAGGCCGTGCCAGACAAAACGGGCGGCCACCATGGCCGAGGTCGCCCGGATGGACGGGTGTGCCAGGCCATGAATGGCCTCAAAAACCTTACGCCGCAGGGCGGTCGGCACCACCGGGCGAAGGAGGGGAAGGGAAACGTCGCACCAAAGTGTAGTACCTGGGCCTGGGCTACCTGGGCCAACCGCAACCCCGAGGCGGCGGAGGCATACGCTGAGGCAATTCCTTCCAGGCGCTGAGCCTCCGCTAGCTCCTGGAAATCCACCTCGCCCCCACTGCAGCGACCGAGGTATTGGCCGGCCGGGACAGGGCGTCAGCAACGGCATTAAGCCTAACCGCGATGTGGCGAACATCGGTGGTGAACTCAGAAATGAGGGTGAGGTGCCGTTGCTGGCTGGCCGACCACGGATCAGAAACCTTCGAAAAAACAAACGTGAGCGGTTTGTGATCCGTGTAGGCGACAAAAGAGCGGCCCTCCAAAAAATAAAGGAAATGGCGAACAGCTAAATAGAGGGCCAGGAGCTTCCTGTCGAAGGTCGAGTGAGCTGCTGGGTGAAAAATGCCAGAGGCTGCCAGTGATCGTTGACCTGCTGCTCTAAGACCCCACCCACCGCCACGTCTGAGGCATCCACCGTCAGGGCCGTGGGAGCAGAAGAGCGGGGGTGCACGAACATGATGGCGTCGGTGAGGGCCTGTTTAACCGAAGAGAAACCCGCCTCTGCCGCTGTGGACCAAACCAACTCAGCGGGGTTACCCGCGAGGCATTGAAAAAGGGGGCGCATGATCCGAGCTGCCGCAGGCACGAACCGGTGATAAAAATCCACCATGCCCACGAATTCCTGCAAGCCCTTGATGGTGGTAGGGCGGGGAAAAGAGCGGACGGCGTCCACCTTAGCGGGCAAAGGAGTAGCACCGGCCGATGTGATCCGGTGACCCAGGAAATCCACCGCGGACAGGCCGAAATGGCATTTGGACGGGTGGATGTTCAGGCCGTGGTCCTGCAGCCTTCGGAACAGTGCGAAGGTGGACCAGGTGCTCTGGGACCGAACGACTGGCAACCAGAATGTCATCGAGGTAAATAAACACGAAAGACAATCCGCGACCCACATGACCCATAAGACGCTGGAATGCCTCAGCCGCGTTTTTGAGACTGAACGGCATCCGCAACCACTCAAATAACCAGAACGGAGTAATCGTAGCCGTCTTAGGAATGTACGGTGGGTGGACAGGGATCTGATGATATCCCCGCACCAAATTGATTTTGAAAAAACCGTAGCGCCCTCAAGGCTGGCGGAGAAGTTCTGTATGTGAGGGATCGGATTGCGGTCAGGCCGGGCTGCAGCGTTAAGACGCCGGTAATCCCCACATGGTCTCCACCCCCCAGATGCCTTAGAGACCATATGCAAGGGAGAGGCCCACGGACTATCCGAAGGCCGAACAATCCCCAGTCGTTCCAAATTGAGGAACTCCTCCCGGGCTATGGCCAGCTTGTCGTGAGGTAGGCGCCGCGCCCGGGTGAATACAGGCGGCCCCTCGGAAGGGATGAAATGGACGACACCGTGCTTATCGGAAGGTGCATCGAACCGCTGGACGAGGAGCTGCGGGAAGTCGGCGAGGACCGCAGCGAACTGACCTGGAGCCGTGGTGATGGCCTGGATCGACGGGCAGGGTGGGGTGGCGGGTGGTGGAGTAGCAGGCTCCATACTGCTAGCCGAGGGTTGTAGGCCCTTACTGCGGACGTCTGCGACCAACGAAAAAGCCCAGAGGAAATCCGCGCCCAGAATTGCCTGGCCCACGTCGGCAACGATGAAATCCCAACGGTAGGTCCCGGAGCCGAAGGACCGGGACATGGCCCTCTTGCCGTAGGTGCGGATGGGACTGCCGTTGACCGCAATGACGGACGGACCCTTCCTACCTGCTCGAACTTCGTAGTCGTAGGGGGGCACGATGCTAACGACCGCTCCCGTATCGACCAAAAAGACGGTGCCGGTACCTTGATCTGTGGCGTAGAGGCGGCGGTTGCGGCCGATCGAAACTGCCTCTACATTCGATCGGCCGAGGCATTTCCCGGAAAGGAACACGGGGCCCTGCAACTTCGGGCTTCACTGCCCCATCGCTTATGAAAAAAACACCAGCCACGCCTGTGCGGCTCTGTTGCTTGGGCCCGCCGCGAAATGGCGGGTGCTGCAGCCCCGTCTTGGCGGGCTGACTACAAAATGGCGGCCGCGCGGCCGGCTGCTGCTAGGCCTCGAAACCCGATTTATCTCGTGTGGAGCCCTCCGTGACGAGCGCGTCGGCTTTATCTGCGAACGCTACCGGGTCTTCAAAAGAGACGTCCGCCAACACTAACCTGACGTCCCGGGGCAATTTCTCCCAGAATGCCGCTTCGAACATCATACACGGCTGGTGGTCGCCAATCAAGGTTAGCATCTCCGTCATCAAAACCGACGGTAGCCGATCCCCCAGCTCCGGTAAATGTAGGAGATTCAGAGCCCGCTGGTTCTGGCTAAAGCCAAAAGTCCTCAGCAGGAGCCTCTTGAGCCCCTCGTACTTCTCGGTTTGGGGAGGGTTGGTCAGGTACCTTCCCACTCCCGCGGCCACCTCGGGTTGCAGGCAGCTTACCAGCAGGTGGAACTTCTCTTGGTCCTCTTCCACCTTCTTGAGGTGGAACTGGGACGCTGCCTGCACAAACCACAGGTGCGGCTGATGGGCCCAGAACGGGGGTAAGTGAACGCCGCTCACATTCTGCTGCCCACTGCTCGCTCCTACCTGCGACATGTTCTCGTGATCTTCGGATCACGTCGGGGTTACCAATGTAGAGAGACCATCAGCGAGTGGATGTTGCAGACGAAGTTTATTGCATAGTTCTAAAACTCCGTGTCAATTCGCAACACTCAACTCTAGACAACTACCTAACGTCTTACCTATACAGAATCCAACGCTAGACTCTCGAATCTACCGCGTTATCTCACCTCGTGACATCGCTAGCCAATCCGAGGGTTCGAACTCCTCTAGCCAATCCCTATGTCCCTACAACGTCATCACGCAGTGAACAGGAAGAAGGGTAACTACGCAGGATGTATCACAGTGTTGCAGCTCACCATTCCAAGTATTGTCCATATAGTGGCTCTCCTTCACCGATGTATTAGATGCACTAATCATAAATTAGTGATTTCCGTTATTTTTCCCTGCAACATAATAATAATCCAGATCGTCTCCACTGCTGTTTTTTTTTATCCCAATGAGCGGTGTTAAGGCACTTGCACTAAATCCATGGCCACAATCATCGCGTCCGTGGCAGAGTGGATTCTAGAGTTAAAGGTCAGGACCGAACGGATAATAAGGTATTTTGAAAAACCAGTACAAGACATCTAGCGAAGAGGAGATGCAAACCTTGGCCGACCTACAAAACATCCTTAGGAAATGGCTTATGACCCTCCGCAGAGCAGTGGCACAGGAGAAGAGGAAGAGAGATAGCCAGGAAGCGAGCTGCATTCATTGCCAATCCCTTTGGCTTCACCAGGCGATTACTTGGGGACAAGCGCAGTGGCCGCCTCATGTGCTCCTGAGGGAGCCGAGTCTGAAGGAGGTTGAGGAGGTCATCAAGGCGGCACGCTCAGCCTCTGGACCGGGCCCTAGTGGCGTAACATACATAGTGTACAAGCGCTGCCCAGAGCTCCTTCGCCACCTATGGAAGATCTTGAAGGTGGTATGGCGAAGGGGGAGAGTTGTTGAACAGTGGAGGTGCGCTGAGGGAGTTTGGATTCCGAAAGAGAAAAACTGAAAGAACATCAATCAGTTTTGGTCAATCTCGCTGGTGAGCGTTGTGTTTTTCAGCATTGTCTCCCGAAGATTAACTGAGTTTCTCCTCAAAAACAGCTACATCGACCCCTCAGTGCAGAAGGGTGGGATTCCTGGAGTTCCGGGCTGCTTGGAGCACACTGGAGTAGTCACGCAGCTCATCAGAGAAGCCCATGAAAACAGAGGTGACATAGTTCTTCTGTGGTTGGACCTGGCCAATGCCTATGGGTCCTTGCCGCACAGACTGGTTGAGCTTTTAGTACACCGCCACCATGTTCCCAGTAAGACCAAGGTCCTGATGCTGGATTATTACCATAATTTCAGGTTGAGGGTGACTTCTCGGTCAGAAACATCAGACAGGCATGGGTTTGAAAAAGGAATAATAACGAGCTGCACCATTTCTGATATTCTTTTTCCTCTTGCCATGAACATGGTGGCCAAGTCAGCCGCGGTGGACTGCAGGGGCACCCTAACCAAGTCTGGTGTAAGACAGCCCCCAATAAGAGCTTTTATGGACGACCTTACTATCACCACAACATCGGTCCCAGGGAGTAGGTGAATCCTACAAGGTCTTGAGAAAATTATCACTTGGGCAAGAATGAGTTTAAAACCAAACAATTAAAAGTCCATGGTGCTGAAGAAGGGGAAATTGGCTGACAAATTCCACTTCTTATTATCTGGAACTGCCATTCCCTCCATCACTGAGAATCCTGTCAAGACATTGGGGAAGCTTTTTGACGCAACTCTGAGAGACTCTGCCGCCATTCAAAAGTCCATCGAAGACTTTGAAGCCTGGCTCACCAAAGTCGACAAGTCAGGCCTGCCTGGCAGATTCAAGGCCTGGATCTATCAGCATTCCATCCTGCCCCGTGTCCTGTTACATCTCTTGGTTTTCGCTGCTCCATTGACCACAGTTGAGTCCCTCGAAAGGAAGATCAGTGGTTTTCTTCGAAAGTGGCTTGGCCTTCCGCGCAGCCTCAACAGTGCAGCACTGTACGGGACCAGTAACATCTTACAGCTCCCATTCAGTTCTCTCACTGAAGAGGTTATGGTGGCACGGACAAGAGAAGCCCTGCAGTTCAGGGACTCCAGGGACCAAAAGGTGTCATCGGCTGGCATTGAGGTGAGAACAGGGAGGAAATTAAGGGCGGAGAAAGCAGTTGAGGTGGCAGAGTCACGCGCAAGACAAAAGGCATTGGTGGGAGTCATAGCATCTGGCAGAGCGGGCTTGGGATACTTTCCTAAGACCCATGTTGGCTAAGCCCAGGGCAAGGAGAGACACCATCTCATCCAGGAAGAGGTCCGAGCAGGTGTGGAGAGGAAGAGGTCCGAGCAAGCGTGGAGGAAGAGCGTGTGAGCAGTGCGGTGGGGCTCAGGCAGCAGGAATCGTGAACAAGGTGGGAGAGCATACCGCAGCGCAGGATTACCTGGTCAAACAGCACCTCAGCAGCTTCCCAAAGTCCCTGATGTTGTGAGACCCGAAACACCCGATGAGACCAGGTCACATCACTGAGGATGCATCCTAGTGCATCCAGAAGATATATCTTGCACACGTCGTACCATACTGCGTACCATACATAGTGTTCAAGTGCTGCCCAGAGCTCCTTCAACACCTATGGAAGATCTTGATGGTGGTATGGCGAAGGGGGAGAGTTGCTGTCCAGTAGGGGTGCGCTGACGGAGTTTGGATCCCGAAAGATGAAAACGGAAAGAACATCAAACAGTTTCGGGCAATCTCGCTGCTGGGCGTGGAAGGGAAGATGTTTTTCAGCATTGTCTCCAGAAGATTAACTTCGTTTCTCCTCAAAAACAGCTCCATCGACCCCTCAGTGCA
The DNA here is from genome assembly GCF_053455715.1 of Rhinoraja longicauda. Classification (NCBI taxonomy): domain Eukaryota; kingdom Metazoa; phylum Chordata; class Chondrichthyes; order Rajiformes; family Arhynchobatidae; genus Rhinoraja; species Rhinoraja longicauda. The sequence goes on along the minus strand of NW_027601328.1, from coordinate 88,981 downwards.
GAAGGGTGGGGATTCTTGGAGTTCCGGGCTGCGTGAAGCACACTGGAGTAGTCACGCAACTCATCAGAGAAGCCCATGAAAACAGAAGCGACCTAGTTGTTCTGTGGTTGGACCTGGCCAATGCCTAGGTGTCCATTCCGCATAGACTGGTTGAGCCTGCACTACACCGCCTCCATGTTGCCAGTAAGTTCAAGGTCCTGATCCTGGATGATTACCATAATTTCAGGTTTAGGGTGACTTTTGGGTCAGAAACATCTGACTGGCATGGGCTTGAAAAAGGAATAATAACGGGCTGCACCATTTCTGTTATTCTTTTTGCTCTTGCCATGAACATGGTGGCCAAGTCAGCCGCGGTGGAATGCAGAGGCCCACTGACCGAATCTGGTGCACGACAGCCCCCAATAAGAGCTTTTATGGACGACCTTCCCATCACCACAAAATGTGTCCCAGGGAATAGATGGATCCTACAAGGTCTTGAGAAACTTATCACTTGGGGAAGAATGAGTTTCAAGCCAACAACGTCAAAGTCCATGGTGCTGAAGAGGGAGAAGGTAACTGACAAATTCCACTTCTTATTATCTGGAACTGCCATTCCCTCCATCACTGAGAAACGTGTCAAGATTTTGGGGAAGCTTTTTGACGTAACTCTGAGAGATTCTGCCGCCATTCAAAAGTCCATCGAAGACCTTGAAGCCTGGCTCACCAAAATCGACAAGTCAGGCCTACCTGGCTGATTCAAGGCCCGGATCTATCAGCATTCCATCCTGCCCGTGTCCTGTGGCCTCTCCTGGTTTACGCTGTTCCATTGACCACAGTTGAGTCCCTCGAAAGGAAGATCAGTGGTTTACTTCGCAAGTGGCTTGGCCTTCTCCGCAGCCTCAACAGTGCAGCACTTTACGGGACCAGTAACATCTTACAGCTCCCATTCAGTGGTCTCACTGAAGAGTTTATGGTGGCACGGACAAGAGATGCCCTACAGTACAGGGACTCCAGGGACCAAAAGGTGTCATCGGCTGTCATTGAGTGAGAACAGAGAGGAAATGGAATGCGGAGAAAGCAGTTGCGGTGGCAGTCACCCCTAAGACAAAGGGCATTGGTAGGATTCATAGTAACTGGCAGAGCGGGCTTGGGATACTTCCCTAAGACACATGTTGGCAAGGCCCAGGGCAAGCAGAGACATCATCTCATCCAGGAAGAGGTCCGAGCAGGTGTGGAGGAAGAGCGTGTGAGCAGGACGGTGGGGCTCGGGCAGCAGGGAGCGTGGACAAGGTGGTAGAGCATACCGCAGCGCAGGATTACCTGGTCAAACGTCATGCAGGCAGATTTCCAGCGCGTCCGGTTCCTTGTCCAAGCTGTCTACGATGCCCTACCAAGCCCACCAAACCTCCACGTCTGGGGCAAGATCGTGACACCTTCCTGTCCAATTTGCACAGGAAGGGGATCACTAGAACATCTCCTCAGCAGCTGCCCAATGTCCTTGGCCAATGTCGCTATCGGTGACGCCACAACCAGGTGCTTAAGTTGGTTGCTGAGAGCATAGCCACTGCAAACACAATCAGCAAAGACCAGCATGCCCCGAAGAAATCAATCACTTTTGTCAAAGCTGGAGAGAAGCCTCTACCACAACCAAAAACAAGGTCGGGCCTCCTCTACACAGCCACTGACTGGCAGCTGCACGTCGACCTGGGCAAACAGCTGAATTTATGCAGCACATCGCGGCAACATCACTCCTGCCAGACATGATCATCACCTCCGAAGTGACAAAACAGCTGATCATTCTGGAGCTGACAGGGCCCTGGGAAGAGCGTATGGAAGAAGGAAATGAGAGGAAACGCGCAAAGTACTAGGAGGTGGTGGAGATGTGCAGGCACAAATGCTGGAAGACACGCTATGAACCCATAGAGGTGTGCTGCAGAGGCTTTGCAGGACGCTCACTCTGCAAAGTCCTCAACCAATTGGGCATAACGGGGCTGGCAAAGAAGAGGGCCATTCAATCCGCAAGCGAAGCCGCAGAGAAAGCCACTAGATGGCTTTGGATTAAGAGGGCTGATCCGTGGGCAGGTGCTGCTGGGACGCAAGTAGGGGCCTGATCAACGCCGGCTGGGTCGCCTGGGCGAGGGTGTCTGATGTTGTGAGACCCGAAACAACCGATGACCCCAGGTCACATCACTGAGGATGCGTCCCAGTGCATCCAGAAGATGTATCTTGCACGTTGAAGTCTGGCTCAGCCAGTGGCACCGAGGAATAGACCGGGTGACAAACAAGAATAGTTTGGTGACTACTGGAGAGACAGTTGACGGCATGGAAAGACGGCATTCGGGACAGGGTGGGTTAGCATCCCAGTCCGTGTCTTTCGTGAGAAAGAAACCCAATAAAGCTACGGAAAAGCCTTATGAAACATACCCCCAGGAGATCCCGAGAGGGGGGAGGATGAGGTCTCCAATAGGACGGACCAGAGGTTATTGACCCCTGCAAACGACCTGACTACGTGTATAAGATGCATTTGCGGAAAGCTGTGCAAGAACCACCATGGCCTTAAAATCCGTCAGACCAGAATGAAATGCTCGGAGAAGGAGAAAGAGGTGCAGCGCACAGGCCCTAAACCTGGTGAGACGCAGGAGGAGCCCGGCCAGGACTCACCCCACATAGCCCAGTCCCTCCACGCATCAGAGTCTCCCAACCCCTGCAGAGTAGTTCCATAGCAACAGATTAAGTGGCTCCCGGCCAGCAACCGGAATGAATGGCTGCAGTTTGACAAAGACGTGACCAACATCATTCAAGCCACAGCCAAAGAGATGCAGATCGCCGACTCCAAACAATGACTGACACCATTGTCAGTTATGCTCTGAAAGATTTGGCCATGGTGAGAAAGGTAACACCAAGCCTACCACCTACACCATAAACCGCAGGGACACCAAAATACATCAACTGCGGTAGGAGCTTCGAACCCTCAAAAAAATCGGATACCAAACACTATAACGTTCAATCACATTTGAGTTTTACGGTGAACATTTTCAATCGTTTGGTATATATTTAGTTAAATTATTGACTTCGGTATTTGTATTAATGACAAATTGCAACCGGAATGTCAGAACAAATTAAAAATTATTTAGTTTGCAACATGGGGCGGTAACAAAACTGAAGTGAGATTGTTGCCGTTTAGTAAAGGGTTTGGGGGCGTGTGCTTCGGGAGCTGTGTTCCCAGCACGTGCTGCTGTAGGTCATACTTATTTTGTGATCTTGGTTGGACAAAGCCCAGAATGCTTTAAGCATTGAGAGATTCATACTAGTAAGCTGCAGACGTTTGACAGACTCAGGTCAGAATTTCAGTGCCGCTTTTGAAACAACTATGCACCTGCATGAGCATTCAACAGTAATTAGCACACAAATAATGTTTACTTTAAAGTAAAGCCAGAAAAATCTAGCAATTTAAAGGGGTACAGTGCCGTTTCGTAAGAGCTCGATTACACAGCTTGTTTAGGCGTATAATAACAAAGTTATCTAATTCCATAGAATTACTGATGAAAGCTACTTTGACTTTTATTAACCAACGTTATTCAGTTGAACTATTGCAATAATCTCCAAAATGTTTTATGAGCAGATAAACAGCTACAAATGAAAGACAAGGGTAAGGAAACAAACAATGCTCTACATCACACCAAGTGTTTTCAAAACTGTAGACAGACGGTGTTTACCATCCAAAACAATGTTACATTAAAGTATTTGTATTATTTTGCGCAGAACAGTTAAGAGAGATCTTTGAATTATTTAGTGTTGATGTGTGCACATTCTTAGTTATGAAATGACGAAGTATTTCGCTGTACGCAGATAAATACTGTTGAATTTAAACCACAAGGGTTGTGTTAACGCTGATGCACCTCAGAGAGGTAATTTCCAACACATAAGTCCCGCGTTCGATGAATATATGTAAGAAGGCATGTGCTGTGATGGTCTGTAAATCCTGCCATTTTAGTCCCGGTAATGCTGTAAATGTGTTAATAATGGATTAGTTCTGGAAGATCTGAGGGAAAGCATTGTTTTATGTGCAGGAAGGAGCTACAGATGCTGGTTTAAATCGAAGGTAGACACAGAATGCAGGAGTAATTCAGCGGGGAAGGCAACGTCTCTGGAAAGGAATAGGTTACGTTTCGGTTCGAGAACCTTCTTCCGGCTGACGTCATAGATAAGAAAGTATATAGATAAGGATTTGTACGGTGTGAAAACAGGACAAAGGGAATGAAGTCCAAGAAAATGTAGAAATTATTATTGTTAGTTGGAAGAAGGTAGCAACAAAGCAAACGAAATAATATGTAGTCGAAGACAGTAAGACGTCGGAGAACTGGGAAGTAGGCGGGATGGAGAGTGAGAGAAAGGAATGGTTACTTTGCATAGCAACATAGAACATAGAAAATAGATGCAGGAGGAGGCCATTCGGCCCTTCGAGCCCGTACCGCCATTCATTGTGAACATGCTGAACATCTACAATCAATAACCCGTGCCTGCCTTCTCCCCATATCCCTTGATGCCACTCGCCCCTTGAGCTCTATCTAATTCTCTCTTAAATCCATCTAGTGATTTGGCCTCCGCTGCCCTCTGTGGCAGAGAATTCCACAAATTCACAACTCTCTGGGGGGAAAAGTTCCTTCTCACTTCAGTTTTAAATGACCTCCCCTTTATTCTAATATTGCGGCACTTGGTTCTGGAGTCGCCCAACATGGGGAATATTTTTCCTGCATCTAGCTTGTCCAGTCCTTTTTTATAATTTTATATGTCTCTATAAGATCCCCTCTCATCCTTCTAAACTCCAGTGAATACAAGCCTAGTCTTTTCAATCTTTCCTTATATAACAGTCCCGCCATCCCAGGGATCGACCTCATTAACCTACGCTGCACTACCTCAATTACAAGGATGTCCTTCCTCAAATTAGGAGACCAAAACTGTACACAATACTCCAGATGTGGTCTTACCAGGGCCATATTCAACTGCAGAAGAACCACTTTACTCCTATACTGAAATCCTCTCGTTATGGAGGCCAACATGCCATTAGCTTTCTTCACTGCCTGAGTACCTGCACGACAATTTTCAGTGACTGCTGTACAAGGACAACCAGGTCTCGCTGCACCTCCCCTTTACCTAACCTGACACCATTCAGATAATAATCTGCCTCTTTATTTTTGCCGCCAAAGTGGATAACCTCACATTTATCTATATCATACTGCAACTGCCACGCATCTTCCCACTCACTCAACCTGTCCATGTAACCCTGCAACATCCTAACATCCACTTCGCAGTTGGAACTGCCACCCAGCTTTGTGGCATCCGCAAACTTCCTAGTATTATTATTAATGCCTTCGTCCCAATCATTAATATATGTGGTAAACGGTTGCGGCCCCAACACCGAACATTACGACACTCCACTCTCCACTGCTTGGCATTCTGAAGAGGACCCGTTTATTCCTGCTCTTTGCTTCCTGTCTACCAACCAATTCTTTATCGATGTCAACATCCTACCCCCAATGCTATGTGCTCTGATTTTGCTCACCAATCTCCCTTGTGGGGCTTTATCAAAGTCTTTCTGAAAGTCTAGATACACTACATCCACTGGCACCCCTTTCTCCATTTTACTTGTCACATCCTCAAAAAATGCCAGACTATTAGTCAAGCATGATTTCCCTTTCATAAATCCAGGCTGACTTGGACATCCTTTTACTGCTATCCAAATGCACCGTTATTACCTCTTTAATAATTGACTCCAGCATCTTCCCCACCACCGATGTCGGGCTAACTGGTCTGTAATTCCCCGTTGAAAAGTTGGATAACATTAGCTATCCTCCAATCCACAGGGACTGATCCTGAATCTATTGAACATTGGAAAATGATCACCAATACTACACTTCTCCCCACCCTGTCTCCTGCAAAAAGTCTATCCCCTACTCCCAATTCCTCCATCTACGCCGCATCTGCGCCCGGGATGAGATGTTTCACACTATGGCACCAGAGAAGTCCTCACTCTTCAGTAAACGGGGCTTCCCCTCTTCCATTATAGATGCGGCTCTCACTAGGGCATCTTCTACATCCCGCAGCTCCGCTCTTGCTCCACCTCCCCTCATTCGTAACAAGGACAGAATCCCCCTCGTTCTCATCTTCCACCCCATCAGCCAGCGTATCCAACAAATCATCCCCCAACATTTCCGTCACCTACAACGGGACCCAACTACTGACCACATCTTCCCATCCCTTACACTTTCTACGTTCCGCAGAGACCGTAACTCTCTGGTCCACTCGTCCCTTCCTCCCCAAACCATCCCATCACCGGGCACTTTCCTCTGCAACCGCCGGAGATGCAACCCCTGTCTCTTTATCTCCCACCTCAACTCCATCCAAGGACCTAAACAGTCTTTCTAGGTGAGATAGATGTTCGCCTGCACCTCCTCCAACCTCATCTATTGTATCCGCTGCTCTCGATGTCAAATTCTTTACATCGCCGAAACCAAACGCAGGCTCGGCGATCGTTTCGCTCAACACCTTCGCTCAGTCCGCCTTAACCAACCGGATCTCCAGGTGGCTGAGCATTTCAGCTCCCCCTTCCACTCCCAGTCTGACCTTTCTGCATTGGCCTCCTCCAGTGCCATAGTAAGGCCCACCGGAAATTTGCGGAACAGCACTTGATATTTCGCTTGGGCAGCTTGCAGCCCAGCGGTATGAACATTGACTTCTCCATCTTTAGATAGTTCCACTGTCCCCCTCTTCCAACCCCCTTCCCAGTTCTCCCTCTATCTTCCTGTCTCCACCTATATCCTTTCTTTGTCCCGCCCCCCTGACACCAGTTTGAAGAAGAATCTCGACCCGAAAAGTCACCCATTCCTTCTCTCCTGAGATGCTGCCTGACCTGCTGAGTTACACTAGCATTTTGTGAAACCAACACGTCCACTATTTCTAGAACCACCTCCCTGAGTACCCTGGGATGCAGACCATCAGGCCTCAGGGATTTATCAACCTTCAGTTGAAGTTACATAAGTCAATGTTCATACTGCTGGGGTATAAGCTGCCCAAGCGAAATATGGGTTGTTCCTCCAATTTGCGCTGGGCCTCACTCTGCCAATGGAGGAGGCCCAGGCCAGAAAGACCAGTGTGGGAATTGGGGGAGTTAAATGTTTTGCGACATATTATTGTTTTAACAAACCAAACTTATTGTTTCATCCTGGCTTCATACATATTTCGCGTCTGTCATTATAACTATTATTCGAGAAGATATCTTCTGCACATTTTAACTCGGTGGTATTCTCGGTCTGTTCAATATTACAACATGACTAATTTGCGTTTCTGATGAATTTCACCTAAATTCCTTCGTGTGCATTCTATGTGGGCTCGGATGGAAAGCCATAGCCTTTACGGCAACATACAATATCCAACCAATCGCTAAATATTGGAGCCTGCAATTGTGGTATTCCAAATTTTGAGTCTGTTCACAGCAGTAAAGACGTCTGAAATGTTTTTGAGCTCAGATACTGAAGCACGTACTTCCCCGCCCTATTCATCTGTCAGTCGCCTCTGTTTAGCGGATCAGCTTATTTTTATAGGCCTTCTTTGCAAATGTTTGCTATATTCTATTTATGTACTGTCTATTTTATGATATTTTAATTATTTCTGATCATCAAATCTGATCATGAGGGACATTTCGAAACAGTGAAAAGCTGTGGTTTCACCGTTGCTGAATGTATAACCCAACATTTATAAAGTAACAAGATTGTTCTTAGACGATTAATGTGCTGAGTTCACCATATACATCCTCGTCCATTGTTTTAACAGGACGTAACATGGAGTCAATAAAATCGTATTTTTATTTATTTGTTCCACGCCTTGTGTCCGCAGATATAGCTCAGATTAATATTACCTATGGTGAGTGGAACAATTTAATATATCGTGGGAGTTCTAACTCTCTAACCTATCTATGACGCCAAAATCATTTTCTCTGTGCTCCTAAGCCAAAGGAGTAAAATTCGGCCATTTGGCCCATCGAGTTTACTGCGCCATTCAATCACGGTTATCTACGTTTCCCTCCCAAGCCCGCTTACTTATCATCTTCCTATAACCCCTGACAACTTTACTATTCAAGAATATATCAATTGCCACCTTACAAATACCCAATCACGCCCTGCACAACCGTCCCTGTAAAGGAATTTCACATATTGTCCATCTTCCCCCTTTCTAAAGTTACATCTGAGCCTATTCGTACTGATCCCAGACTCTCTCAATGGTGGAAACATCCTCTCCAAATCCACACCATCCAGTTTTTTCACTATTCGCTATGTTTAAATGAGCCACGCCTCCAACCCCACCGCCACCCCTCCCCCCCCCCCCCCCCCACCACCACCCCACCCCCTCTCGCTCCCCACATCTATACTTCTATCAGTTCTCTTCTCAACTTTCGGTATTCCAGCGAAAAGAATCCTGGTCTGTCTAGCAGGTTGCAAATACACCCTAATCCAGGCATCATCTGCATAAACCCCATCTGCGTCCTGTTAAAAGCCTCCAAATTTTTTCTGCATTTTGGAGAACAGAATTGCTGGCAATGCACACTTGTGGCCTAAACAAAGTTCTATAAAGCTCCATCATGGCCTCCCGATCTGTAAACTTAATGTTCCTTGAACATTATACCATATACCTTCTTTACCATACTATCTACATTTTGTTTGCGACTTCCAGGCACTCATGGACTTCGATTCCAAGATTTGTCTTCACATCAATTTTGTTCAGGGTCTTGCCATTAATTGTATATGTTTTCCTTCTATTTGACTTCCCAAAGTGCAACAGCTCACACTTGCTCGGATTAAAATTCTTCGGCCGTTTTTACGACCGTTTCTGCAGCTGACCGATATATGGCTGTATGCTTTAACACTCGTCAGCACTGCTTGCGACCCCAAAAGGCTGAATATTGTTCTTCCACCGTCACCCCCCGTTTTCTATCAATACGCCTATTGTAAATGCATGCGAATATGGCACTATTAATTGCGCGTGCTATGCACATCTGGAGCACCCTACCATGGATGACTTAATCGCATGCCTTATTAGGATTCCCGAATATATCTAATGCCCCCTCCCCACCCCCTATCACCCACCCCCTCGCCGCCCTCAATCATCAGATTCGCCACCAAAAAGATGGATAAGGTACAACGTGCCGCATATTTGGTGTTCACCATACACAAAGCCCTGTGTTTCTTGGCATCAGTAATTTTAGTCGCAAAACTCCAGGGAATTTTTGACCATCGTTAACTGCCTTTGGGACACTGGCCAGCCGACCGTTAAATAACAGCCTTCTTACATGCGTCGATGTCCCAAGATAGTGCCTGATACTTCGGGAATTCATTGCTACATTTAAAGCTCCCATAACATCTACCTGACGCGATTGTATCTTTTCGTCACAGAGGAAAACATCGCAGAAAAAGACTTAGGTAAATATATGTTTCACTGCACGAACGAAGTCCTTCGAAAATAAATGAATAATTTATTTGTTACATATCTAGAAATAGTGAAAGGATTTCTAAAAATGACTCTTCCATTAAGGAAGATATTGTGGCGGTGCCCGGGGATTAGGCCACTCCCTGGGTCATCCCCCTCGGCACAGGTTGGACACGGCTGGGGAGGGGACTCGTGCTACGGGGTTTACCTGAAGGGGCTAGAGAGAGAACTCGTGCTGGAGACTGAAGAGAATGGATGTTCTGATGCTACATTAAAATTACTGTTAATACTTACCTGGCGTCTTGCCTGATTTCTATTGCGTCCAGACCCACTACATTGGTGACCCTCGACATTTCCTCGCAAGTCGCGAGGTACCAGAACGCTCCTCTAATCGCACTGCCCGGCCATGCCGGACCCCACCCCATGGACCCTGCCGACCGTGCTGCTCTCCATGCCGTGGCGTTGAAGCTGCCTCCCCTTTGGACCGACGACCCGGATTTCTGGTTTGACCACGCCGAGGCGCAAGTTGCACTGTACTTTTACGTACTTTTATGTTATCGGCGCCCTCGACCGGTCCATCGCGCGACGGGTCCGACCTTTCCTCCGCGCGCCCCCCTCCCCCCGGCGGGTAATAAGTATGAGGGCCTCAAGGCCTTTCTTCTGCGGAAGTTCAGCCTCAGCGAGGCCGAGCGGGCGATCCAGATCCTACGGATGACCGGTCTGGGTGACCGCCGCCCTTCGGTACTGCTGGGCGATATTCTGGCGCTGATGGGCGACCACGAGCCCTGCTTTTTATTTAAACATTCTTACCTGGAGCAGCTGCCGTCCGATCTCCGCCAGCAGCTCATCAACGACCCGTTCACCTACATGCAGGAGGTGGGCGAGCGCGCCGATGAACTCTGGATGGCCCGTCAGCTGGCCCTCGACGTGCTGGACGTAACTCCGATGAGCGAAGACGATGCCCAGGTCGGTGCTTCGATCGCCCGCGTTTCCACCGCTCCTCGACGTCGTTCGCAGCGGAACCCGACTGCAACGGTATACCGGCCGGCAGCACGTCTTTCCCGCGCAGCCTGCCGTCAGTTCCTCCGCACGCCACCGGAGGTCGCTGGTGGTCGGATCAGCCCGCACAGCCGCCCGTTTCCACCGGAGCTGGGGCCCTTCAGCCGGTCAATACTTGCCGCCCTGCTCGTTCCCGGGAAAAGGGGAAGCTCTCAGTGATTGCTTCGGCTGCCGGCCAGATTCATCGCATCTATGCACCGTCCATCAATTTCCAACACGTAACTCCGCACGGGGCACTGCCGCTTCCGGACAAGGTGGACGTGGTGCGCCAGTTTCCACGCCCAACCACCGTGAGGGGCCTCCAAGTGTTTGTTGGGATGGTGGCCTCTTCCCACCGATTTGTGCCGTCTGCGGCCCGGATCATGCGCCCGCTGTTGCACCTCATGGCGGGCAAGCGCAAGGAGGTCGAATGGTCTGACGATGCGATAATGGCGGTCCAACACGCCAAGGAACCCTGGCTACGGCCACGATGCACGTGCACCCAAGGGAGGATGCACCAACCAGCCTGACGGTCGACGCTTCGGATGTGGTGGTTGGGGCGGTGCTAGAACAGCAGATTGCTGGGTGTTTGAAGCCTCTCGCTTTCTTCAGCAGGCACCTCAGCGGCGCACAGCGGAACTGCAGTGCATTTGACCGCGAGGTCCTTGCCCTTCACCTTGCCGTACGCCACTTCCGCTACTTCCTTGAGGGGCGGACCTTCACCACGTACACTGACCACAAGCCCCTCACCTTTGCGTTCGCCAAGGTTTCCGACTCGTGGTCAGCTCGCCAGTAGCGGCAGTTAGCTTTTGTATCGGAGTACACTACCTCCATCAGTTTCATCGTGGGGCAAGGATAACAGAGTGGCCGACGCCTTATCTCGACCTGCGGTCCACGCCGTCCTGCAAGTGGCCGATTGCATCGACTACTCAGCCCTGGCGGCGGCCCATTTGACGGACAATGAGATGTCCGCCTATTGTACCGCCGTTTCGGAACTGCGGTTGGAGGACGTTCACTGTGCCACTGGGGGCGCAACTATGCTGTGCGATGTATCCACGGGGCAGCCATGTCCCATCGTTCCCGTTGCCTGGTTGCGCAGTGTGTTCGAGGTGCTCCACGGGCTGGCCCAACCTTCCATTCGGGCGACGATTCTCGTGGCTTCTCGTTTCGTGTGGCACGGGTTACGTAAACAGGTTGGGCATTGGGCGCACACCTGCGTCCCATGCCAAACTGCCAAAGTACAGCAGCTCAAGGAGTTCATCGGCCGTCGGCAGCGGTTCGGCCACATCCACGTGGACATCATGGGGCCGCGGCCGCCTTCTCGGGGCTTCAGCCACCCCCTGACCGTGGTCGACCGTTTCACGCGGTGTCCGGAAGCAGTTCCACTGCCGGACACTTCTGCCTCTACATGTGCCCGTGCTTTGGCGGCACGCTGGATGCCAGATTTGGAGTGCCGCTCGACATTACGTCCGACTGGGGGCCGCAATTCACCTCCGAACTGTGGTCGGCAATGGCTCACCTACTTGTGGTTAATGTGCACCATACCACGGCGTACCATCCGCAGGTGAACGGCCTGGTGGAGCGCTTCCAACGACAGCTCAAGGCTGCCCTGAATGCCTGGCTCCTTGACCCGGACTGGGTCGATGCGTTGCCGTGGGTTTTGCTGGGCGTCCGCACTGCGCCCAAAGAGGACCTGGCCACCTCCTCGGCTGAATTGGGGCAAGTGGCCGCTGACAGTGCCCGGTGTGTTTATTCCATCAGCCAGGGTCATGCGGAACAACCATCGGCTGCCCTGCAACGCCTTCGGGAGACGGTGGGCAAGCTGGCACCGGTGCCGACGTCTCGCCACGGTTCCGTTCGGCCGCATGTCCCTTCTGCTCTGCAGGACTGTCCGTTTGTTTTCCTGCGCCGGGATGCACACCGGACGCCCCTTCATCGTCCGTGTGAATGACCATTCAAGCTGCTCGAGCGTGGCTCTGCCACCTTCGTATTGGACATGGGGCGTCGCCCTGAGACGGTCTCTATTTCGCGTCTGAAGCCGGCGCACGTGGACATTAGCCATACGGTCCTATTGGCGCGGCATCGCCCTTGACCCTGGGGCCCTTACACCCAGCGTCCCCGCGGCTTTCTTCGCCTGGCAGTGTGGATCCGGTTCCTGCGACCGCCGTGGTGCGCACTCGGGCTGGTCGTCTCATACGTCCTCCTGTCCATTTCGTGCCTCCGGTTCTTGGGGCGGGGGGGTCCTGTGGCGGTACCCGGTGATTAGGCCACTCCCTGGCTCATCCCTCTCGGCACAGGTTGGACAGGGCTGGGGAGAGGACTAGTGTTACGGGGTTTGCCTGAAGTGGCTTGAGAGAAAACTCGTGCTGGAGACTGAAGAGAGTGGATGTTCTAATGCTACATTAAAATTATTGTTAATACTTACCTGGCGTCTTGCCTGATTTCTACTGCGTCCAGACCCACTACAATATAACCAGGATACTTATTTCTCCGAAGGCTATGATTGCATGGGAATCATTAAAGCAGAAAATAAGGAAGGTGCCACTTTTTCACGTGGAATGTATGTGAAAGTTGCCTAATTGATTTGCCATTCTATTGTTCGTTATTCGAAAAGGAAGTGTACCAAACTATGTATGAACTGCTGAATTCTGATCTGTTCCATTGATGTTTACTTCGATAGTTCTAGTGTGGTTGAAGGTGGGAAAATGAACCAGGTGACATCGTGTATTTAGATTACCAAAAACAAAAGTTGTGCTTCAAGAAAAAAAACATTACGGTATATGTCGTAGCGTTTGTTACTCCAGAATATTGGATAGAATCGCGAAATAGAAGACTACGATGAAAGGGAATACTTTCAACCTGAAATCTGTAATTATTCGGATTCCTCAACATTTTGCAATCCATTTTAATACTTTACATGGCATTTCCGTACAGTCTGCAGCTATGTTGATCCTTTGAAGATAGGTGGACCGACGTTACTCGACTGAAAATATAGACGTAACTCAAAGCAGTTGGCAAACTTTCGTCAGTATTCACTTTGCACGTTAGGTACATCGCCTGAGATGATCAGTCATAAACTATGTAGAATAACAGATAAGACATTAGAGATCTTATGCATTATAACGAATTACATTCTTATCAAATTGTTCCCCCTCTTTATTCCACAGATCTCGCTCGACATATAATGACATTTGGCAGTCTTGCAATGATGCACTGATCCTAGAATAAGTTCTGGATTAACTTCACAAACTCTCAAATTTTACTCCACTTCGCTTCGACCAACACATTTTAAAATAGTTAATTGTCGAGGAACAGCAAGATTCTTTGTGGAATTGCACCACTCGGACACAATGACCGTTGTAATTTATGAGTCTACGAACTGTCTGATCTTTCGAGATATTATTGGTTATAAAGGTCACGTGTTATGAAACACAATAAATATCGTTCCCTCGCAAATGCAGTCAAATGTTGTGAAAATCACTACATCAGGTAGTGCAAAAGAAAAAAAATAAACGTAATGCAGAATGAAATACGACAACTAGAGAGGAAATACAAGGAAACAAATAAATGGTTCTGCCCACGTAGATTGGAAAACAGAGGTCCCACCCATAGCATGCGAGACGTCCGCTCGTGTCCGATAACAGTGGAGAATAAAAAGCTTGTACGTGTTTTGCAGATATTGTACCTCCTTCCCCACTTGAAATGGATAAGAGAGAAAGGTGGTGGTATGAATGGTCCTTGATGATCGATAAATAGAACCATAGATTCACGGGTCGTACAGAAGGCAAATGCAACGGTCAATTACGAACAAAACATTCCATCTACACCAATTCCACTTCTCCGCGTTTAGACAATATCCATCTAATCCTTTCTAATCAATATACCTGTCCTAATATCTTTAAATTGTCGGTATATTACCTGCTTCAACTACCTATTCTGGCACGTCGTTCAATATACCCACAACCCCATGTGTAATAAGGTTCCCGTTCAGGCTCTCATAATTGCCTCTCACCTTAACCCTATCAACTCTGGTTCCTGATCCCACTACACTGGGTAAAACATTCTGTGCATCCACGATATATAATCCCCTCGTGATGTTGCACACATTTATAACATTATTGCTAAGCCTCTTGCGCTTTAATGTATGAGGTCCTCCTCTGCCCGGCGTCTACCAGCGGCTCAGGCTATCCTGGCAACATCAGCGTGTAGCTTTTCTGAACACTATTCATCTAACAATATAATTCCGATAGCAGGGTGACCAAAGCTTAACACAATACTCCAAAGACGGCCTAATCGACGTCATCTACAAAGTATCTTCCAACCACTATACTTAATACTATGACTGTTGAAAATCAATGTGCCGAAAATCTTCTTGACCATCCGGTCTATTCGTAACACCACTCTGAGGGAACTATGCATGTTGCCTCCTGATTTCCTCTGCTTTCCAATAGTCCCCAGAACCGTGAAGTTCATTCCCTAGTTTGACTTTCGAGAATGCAGCATATCGCACTTATCCACAGTAAACACATTAGTCCATTCCCCAACTCACTTGCAACTGATCAAGATCCTGCTGTAATTTCTGATAACTGTCTTCACTTTCTACGATACCACTCACCTCAGGGTTACCTTCAAACGTCAAATCATGCCTTGAGCATTCTTATCAAAATCATTGATGGAACCGTGTAGGAAAGAAATGCAAATGCTGGTTTAAATCGAAGGTAGACACAACATGCTGGAGTAACTCAGCGGGACAGGCAACATTTGTGGTGAGGAGGAATGGGGACGTTTCGGGTCGATTCTGAAGAAGGGTCTCAATCTTTGTGGAATTCTCTGCCACAGAGGGCAGTGGAGGCCAAATCACTGGATGGATTTAAGAAAGAGTTAGATAGAGCATTCGGGGCTAGGAATACGGAGAGGAGGCAGGCACGGTTTATTGATTGGGGACGATCAGCTATGATCACAATTAATGGCCGTGCTGGCTCGAAGGGTCGAATGGCCTCCTCCTGCAACTATTTTCTATGTTTCTATGTTTCTATGTTTACAACCTGAAGTATCACCCATTCCTTCTCTCCAGAGTTGCTGCCTATCCCGCTGAGTTACGCAAGCATTTTGTGTCTACTCTCATTGATAGAGCACATTATCAGCAAAGGGACAGACACCGATTCCAAACGCACACATCTCTAGTCCAAGAAGCAACCTTCGCCCATTACGCTATGCTGTGTACTAAGACCCCACTTCTCCTTACAAGCTTTTCTAAATCCCAAGTGATCCAACCATCCAAAGCGTTCTACCCCGCGGAACTTTTTTACATGTTTTGCTGAACATATAAGCAACATTAATGCCTTGTCGCTCGTCAATCCCTTTGGTTATTCCCTGAAATTCACAGTCAGATTCATTGCACACGTCAAGTATCAAACAATGCTGACTATCCCTAAAGAAACCCAGACCATCCAAATGCATCTCGCCGACAGAATCCTCGCCAGTAACTGGTCCTAGACAGATGTTCGCTATCTTCCCAAGGCAACCCAAATTGCAATTCTGTGGATTGTAGAAGTTGCTTGTTGTGATATTGGGCTACGTTCAGCACACGACAACTTCTTGTGGTCTGAGACAGAAAAGTTATCATATCAATCTGCTATGCATTTAAATACGATGCTTTCTATTGTGCATCTAGAGACACTGTTCAGAGACATTCGCCACTTGCCGATTAATCCTGAACCTCATCTTTCACCTCAAAAGCCGCCGCATCAGTCGTGCCATCCCAAATATATCCGCAACATCTAAAGTGGTTCCAGCACCAGTCACATGTTCCCATTTCCACCACTTTAGACCGCTCTCTCTACAATTCCTTGATTCATTGATTCCTTCCCTTTCAAACAACCCCTTCCCAAGGTACTTCACATTGGAACTACAGGAGCTGTAACCCCTTATCCAATATCCTCTCCATTAACTCCATCAAGGCAACCCGGCGATCGTCCAGGTGGCACAGAGACACCTCCCCTATTCTGACCCACTCCTTCCGATGTTCCCAATATGGCCTCATGTATACCCGAGAGGTCAAGCGTAGAGTCGAGGTCAATTTTGCCGAACGTGTGCCCTCAGTCCGCCAAATCATATATTTTTCAACTACTTTAATGCCCATACCGACCTTTCTGACTTGGCCCTCCTCCATCGCCACAGTGATGGCACATGCAAACTCAAGGAACAAACCTCATAATCCACTTGGAAATGAATTATCCAATCTTAGGTAACTACTACTGCCGCTTTCTTTCCCGGGGAAAAAAGTAAACGATAGAGAATAGTACCAATTTCCGACATTGGCTGTTGAAATTCCTTAACCTGTACACCAGTGGTGAAGGGGTGAAGAAGCCAGCACTCGCTGTGAGTTTTGACTGGTGGAGCACTGGGAGAACCTCTCTGGATCGTGATAACAGCATTACCGCATTTGCTGATATGACACTAACAACATGATATAGTATATTTCAAAATGACACTAACAACATGAAACAGTAGTATACTGTTACAAATAGTATATTGTAATTGGCAAATAACTAGCTTCAATGCGGTGGAGGTGTTGTGGTCAGAGAAATGTTGAAAGAAAATTGGCAACTACATCATGAACCGAGTGGCGATGAAGGAAGTTGAATGCTAGCTTAGCTCAAGTACAATTTTTATGTTGCCAGAGTATGTGCTGGAATACGCCTTCTCGCTGAATAATAAACGACGGACGATAATGGATAGATTAATGAATATTGTATAACACGTAAGCAATCGAAGTAGGAGCCAGGCAGCACGTCAGAAACAATCGCGGAGCCTGCAAAATAGATTATCTGTTATTATTGTCTAAATAATTAGGGATAGGAATTAGGTAGACGGAGAATAATAACAACAGGTAATCTTAGAAACATCCTCTATTGCTGTCCGGATGGGAAAATGCGAGCAAGAAGAATTCCGTGACCACTCACTGAGCATGAGAATATTCCAGGCATGGTGCACAAGAGACCGCCTTATCCTTAAAGTTGAAAAGAGTATTGCTGTAACTATGGAAGTGAACACATTGGTCAACTCATTCGAAACGAAGGAAAGGGTCGCAATTGAAAATGCAAAAATATATGATTGAACTAAATGACAACTGGTATTTTCTGAAGGCATGCGGCGATGTTCAGACCGGGATTTTACGAACACGTCAGAAAGGGTCGTCAGAACGTTCCTGGGAGAATCATAACACCAAACATTGGAACATTCATAGCTATTAGTTTACAGATGGATGCACAAACAGGATAAGCAAGTAATGATCTTTCAACCTAACAGCGGCATTTGGAATGATATTTGAATTAAAACATTCAAGGAAATAAACAAATGAATGGGTCTTGATTATATGTTCAGTGCAGATGACAGCGGTATGGAGACGGACAGAAGACCTAGCGATACATATCTGCAAAATTCAAGGACGCCAGCACGCACAACACTGGCGAAAATGCTAGCTGAATGAATATTCTCACCGAGACCTGCCTCCATCTAAAATATTTTAATAAATTAAGTATATTGTCCCCGGACAGTACATGTTAAAACTCATTTTATTCCAGAACTCGAAAATGTGAGAGAAACGCTGAACGATGCAGGTGAGTGTTGATTTACAGTGTCTGAAACATTGATGTAATGTTATTGATCAGCTATTTTGAAGCAATGTGGAAAGTAGATCTGATCAGTTACCGATTAAATTATTAAGCAGATGAACCTTTACAACTACTATTAAAATGAATGACTATATAGATAATAGTAAACGAAATCAATATTACATTGACGTGATATAATTGGATCAGTTAACGAAAATGTTTTGTTCCCAATAGAGGCCACGGTAATTTCGGTATAATGACGTCTTGTGTATCATCTTGAAATTTCTTCGAAACTGATTTGGTACAATAAGTATGGTTTTATCCAATTATGTGCAACACGATGAGAAAGATTGTCGTGTTGCTTTTACAAACAGTGAGAGTACTGAGCATTTCGAAAGAGATGTACTCGCATCTTATTCAGAATCCTATTTCACAGCTGGAATCGAGTCAGTAGTATAATAAAAGCATAAGTCCGTTTACAAGCGAATATAATCCTTTTCTACCTGCTGAGACACCAAAGATAAATGTACCACTAAGAACCATTTTGATTGATGGGTCTCGCTGTATGCACAACGCGTTAGTGGAGCTGCAAGTCGATAGATATAATCAACATATCAAGATATTAGAAAGTGGTTGACTAAAGTCAGCCAATCGCATGAGAGTAAAAACATGACAGGTTAGGCGAACCTGCAAATTGTACAACGTCACAAATTGGAAAGATTTAAGTTTTACTTCATTCTCAAAAAAAACAGTTCGATATTTTACACCGCCATGATTTTTGCTTGCAGATTCTCAATAAGGGTGCGCATAAACGATATATGTTACAGGTCGACCCTGATATGTTGAATATCAGTGTCTATGATAAGACTTCCCTGCTTTTCAGATTCCTGGGTGTCTTGGTCAGAACTATTCGCTTCGTCATGAACGGATCAATGCGTGATTATGGGGCGTATAAAGTGCGAAGAGCATGTTGATGAGGGTATAAGAAAAATATTTCCTTTGTTTAAATTAGAAAGAAAGGAATTACCAACAGAGTAAATTTTAAATATGTCATATTCTCTATGTTATTATTATTATTATTATTATTATTAGCAGTAGTATTATTAGAGGTAATAGTAGTGTTGCTATTAATATAATAATAATAATAATTATTATTATTATTATATGTACTATATGTGGCACCACAATTTAACAGCCAGCCAAACTCCGTCCAATAAATGCATAAGAGTCAGGGATCATCTTTGTTGTGCCTTTTAATAAGATGCCGTTGTAGGTACATTCATGAATCAAGAGTGAAACTGTAGAATAACACAACAAAATACATAAGCGATTCAATAGTGTTAGAACAAGTGTAATGACAAGGTGGTTATGGCTTGCTGCTACATACTACATGAATTTTAAATAACACAAAAATGTCTGAATTATTACTAGAAATGTATATTAAATTACAATAATGCACTTTAAATACAACATCGTTTTCAAAACTGCCTACTTTCTATTTCAACCCATTTCGGCTCCACACCATCCAGGCATATGTAACATTTCAGCAATTACAGCATAAATCTAACAAAGTTGCCAAAAGCGTTCTCCTCACAAATATCACCAAATACAACTAGAATATAGGGTTACATAACACAGAAACTTGCAGATGATGTTTTCATAAGCTTAAAGGAAAGGATGGCAGCGGATAAGATGCAAGTCTGCTTCTTGGACTGCCTGCGGAGAAAATGGCTGCTTTTTGGTCACGCTTTGTGGTCACAAGAGACCTACTTCCTGATCAAACAAATCACCACTAGGAGGCGCTAAAAAAACCTGCTAAAAGAACTCAAAAGCCTGGGGCAGGACATTATTATTATTATTATTATTATTATTATTATTATTATTATTATTATTATTATTATTATTATTATTATTATTATTATTATTATTATTATTATTATTATTATTATTATTATTATTATTATTATTATTATTATTATTATTATTATTATTATTATTATTATTATTATTATTATTATTATTATTATTATTATTATTATTATTATTATTATTATTATTATTATTATTATTATTATTATTATTATTATTATTATTATTATTACCCTCAATAATAATATTATTATTCGTCATAGCTCCTCTTTTTTGCTTAAATTATATTCATCATAGACTTCCGCCTTCAATGCTATAAACATATCGAAACTTATCACCCACGTCTGCACCGAGGAATCATTTCTCCGATCCGGTATTCGTCCTCTACTCTCGCAAATGTGCGCCCATAACAGGCTCATACTCCATGTATATACTTGCGAATTATACCACTATAGTCGGTCGCACAATGACCAGAGATTGAGTAAGAAATTTATTTTTTGATCAGGCCACCAAGCTCTCTTTCAATATCAGTAACATGAATTACCTAGTTGTCGACTTCAGGATGCATGGTGAAGATTGTGGCCCAATCGGCGTCAATGGTGCTGGTGAAAATAGTTGAGTGCTGCAACTAGGTGATAATATTGGCAATAATCAGTTGTGGCCGAACCTTATTTAAGCGACAGCCATGGAGAGCCACCATCGCCTTACTTCCTCAGTAGACTAAGGAAATTCATCTGTCTTTAAAGAATCTTGAAAATGCCTACACAACGATGCACCGATGAAATTGTGCTACGCAGCTTGGTTTGCGAACAGCTCTGCACAAATTGCAGAGGGTTTTTGATGTAGCCCAGTGTGTTGTACGGTTTATGCTCACCGCCAATGACTCAATTTACATTTCATGATGCGTCGGAAAGCTTCGGAAGAACAGACAACCTAAGCAAATACGTGATCCATCCCGGTTTTTAACTCGTCAATCCAAACACCCACCCCCCCAATTCTGTCGGGAAAATAATAGAAAGCTCGCATCAGCAGACTGTCGAATGCCATTTTTTCGTCTGTTATAAGAGTTGCTGAACGATTCCATTCATTTGCTACCGTGCTGGCCTATTCATCCCCACCCCTTTTCGCAAGTCGAATTTGTGCAGGGAAATCATGCGTTGCAAAGCTGAGAACTATATTATGCACACTGAATTTTCGCCTTTCTTCTTGCTATTGGACTTGAGACTGGCTTGTTCGCATGTGTGTATAACATTATCTGAGTTGAATGGGTAGCACGCAAAACAAAGTTTTTAACTGCACCTAGGTGCCTGTAACAAAACCATAAACCTAAAATCTCTACATAAACCATAGGTACACCCTATTGGTCGAGAAAAACATGGAGATACATTAGCGCAGAAACAGGCCATTCGTCCCACCGAGTTCACGTCGACCATCGATCACCCTTGCACAAATTATATGGCATCTTTATTTCGCATCCTACACAATAAGTGCAATAGAGAGAAGACAATTAAGGAACAAACCTGCACGTTGCTGGAATAGAGGAGGAAACGGGAGCACCCGGAGAAAACCCATGAGGTCACAGGGAGAACGTTAAAACGCAACACAGACAGCACCCGTAGTCAGGATCGGACCCGGGCACGTGGCGCTGTGAGTCTCCAGCTCTATAATTATGTCATTATGCCGTAATATTGTTGCGTCGTCGTCAATCAGCTGAATGAAAGCACGATAGATATAATGAAAGATTAAATAATCGACAATCTCCAGTCCCCTGTCAATATCTCAACCGCAGATTCTTCCTCTGCTAAATCTCAAGGTCGATGCGTGATTAAAATCTTCTCACTGCCAGACAGGTTTCGTGCCATAAACACATTTTACAGTTATATATCCCGTCAATCATGCGCCAAGTTGCAAATATATAAATTACTGTTTATTTTTAATAGATATTTTATCATATGAATTGATCAACAGGGAGAAAATTGACCAGAAAGGAAAAGGGTAAGTAAGACTGCATGTGACACTTAACTTTCAGTGTGGGGTTTCCACTTTCGTTTACTGTAATGTGTACCGATGCACAGTGTAAAGTTTTTTTTCTGTGGTGTCCAGTCGGCGGAAAGACTGTACATGATGACAATTAAGCCAGCAACATTGTACTGATACAGAATAAATAAAATAACGTACCAATCAAAGCTCTGGAATTGCGTGAAGGGAAAGATAACAACGCTAAAGTAATATGCTCAATTCAGTGCTCCAAACATTTCCATTATCATTCATAATAACTTTCAGTAATTTACCTGACACCGCCAGGAGCACAATTCCGTATGTATCTAATACTGAAGGCTTAGTTTGATAGTTAAAGTAAACAATCTGTAGCTGTGAGCGAATTCGTCCCCACAGATAAATATCGAAAGTTAATTCTGTAATTGAACACATCCGATATATCCAATTGAATATTGAAAAAAATCGAATTTGATTTTAAAAGTTCAGTATTCCTTCTGTAGTTGCAGATTAGGTGTCGGGTGCCAGGAAGCCTACTGTTGATAAATTAGGCTTTGCAATACCTACAGAGTCCAGAAGCAATATTTAAAACAGACTGACGAAGAAAAGCACACAGCACGAAGCCAGAAATGTTAACAACATCTTGCTCTATGGTCACAAGGAACTTTTTGCGCTTTTGCATGAAGCCACATCCTTCTGCGCACTTCCTGCGCTCGGCCGCGGGACTTTTCATCGCTGGTGCGGCTCGGCCGCTGGACTTAACATCGCCCGGTGCGGCTTGGCCGCGGGACTTAGCTGCGCATGGCTCGGCCGCGGGGCCTAACATCGCCCGGCGCGGCTCGGCCGCGGGACTTTTCATCGCTGGTGCGGCTCGGCCGCTGGACTTAACATCGCCCGGTGCGGCTTGGCCGCGGGGCCTAACATCGCCCAGCTCGGCCGCGAGACGTTTCAGCGACCGGTGCGACTCGGCCGCGGGCCATCCCCTTGCGGGGACTGTGCGGGTCGGTCAGGGACGAGCTGTCTGTCCGTGGGCGTGGGGAAGAGAGTGGAAGTTTTGTTGCCTCCATCACAGTGAGGGGGGTGTTTTGAGTCACTGTGATGGATGTTTGGGTTGGGGTCATGTGTCTTGTGTTCTTTTTCTTTTTTGTGTGACTGCTATGTAGTTTCGTTCGGTACCTTGGTACCGAATGACAAATAAAGCTCTGTTGAACTGTTGAACTGTTGAACTGTTGAACTGTTGAACTACTGCTCGGAACTTGGTCTGAATTATATTTTGGAACCAACGGTTACACAAGACTACCGCCGCCTTCGTCTGCGAGAAAATACGATACAGAAGTAGTTAACAGGTTTCCAACAAAAGCAAGCAAATTCAGTGTGAATGGATTGACCTGAAAACTTTCGCTAGGTATCGCAGATAGAATGCATTTCATGTACCTAAGTCATAAAGTCGTGTAGAATAAACACGCCCTTCGACTCAGCCTGCCCATACAGACCAATGCGCCCCATCTACAATCGTCCCACCTGCCCGTGTTTCGCCCATATCCGCCTAAAGTATTCCTATATTTGTACTTGTCCAAATATTTGTAAATATTATAATGGTTTCCGCCATTACGACCCGAGAAACCATCCAATGTGTCATTAGGAAGCCACTCGGATTTCCTTTAAATACTTCCGTCACACTTTGAACTTATGTCGACTTGTTCTTGATTGCCCTACTCTTGATGAAATACACTGTGCGTCTGCACTATCTATTCCACACCTGATTTCACATACCTCGAAAAGATCACCGCTCATCCTCCTTCGTTCCAGTGCATACGGTTCTAGCCTGCCCATTCTCTCGCTATCGATCAGGCCCTTGAGTCCTGGCAAGATCATTGTGAATACTCTCTGCACTGTTTCAATTTTAACAACATCGCATCGGAGCAGTAACCAAAGCTAAACAGAAAGGTCAATCTGTGTCATCGCCATGTCTTGTGCAGCTGCTGTATAATACGCACACTTCTCTACTGAATACCCTGACTGATAAACGCCAATGTGCCGAAAACCTATGTGTCCACTTTCTCTACGTGTGACACCATTTTCCACAACAATGTGCTTGCACTTCTAGATCCCTCTACTTTGCAAAATACTTCCCAACTGTAGCACCTCATATTTATCATATCAACGATTACTCTGCACAATTATGCAACTGATCGACCCTGCCATGATATTTGTTAAGCAAATTCGCTATCTACAATACCGCCCAATTTAGTGTTCTCTGCAAGCTTGTAAATCATACCTTGTACGTTCTCAATCGTCGATGTCAACTACAAACAGCAACAGGCCCAGCACCGAACCTCGGGACACACCACTGGTCATAGGCCTCGAGTCCGAAAATCTTCCATCCACCATGACGTGCGAGAAGAAACTGCAGATGCTAGTTGAACAGAAGATAGACACAAAGTTGCTCAGAAGGTCAAGCAGCATCTCAGGAGAAAATGAATAGGTGGCGTTTCGGATAGGTACATTTCCGCGGAAGAAGGGTTCAGAAGACCTGTTACGACCCGAACTCGTCACTTATTCGTTGTCTTCAGAGATGCCGCCTGACCCGCTGAATTATTCAAGGATGTTTTTACTATTTTCCACCATAACTCCTTGCTTTTGCCAGTGAAACTAATTTTCTGTCCAGTCGACTACCTCTCCCTGGATCGCAAACGATCTATCGTTCCAGAGCAGCCGATCTATTTTTAATTTTTTCTGACTTGGAGGCAGCAACAAAGAAAAAATGAGGGAAAAACACAAATCTAAATATATACGTTAAAAAAAAGAGAACGTCGGTAAATTAACCGGAAGTAAATGAAGATAGAAGGACGATCTGATTATTTTACCGAAACAACTCTATCATAAATACGAAGTATAAATGAGTCAATCACGGCAGATGGCAAGTTCAGCTATGAGGTAAAAAGAGAAAATACCCAATTAATTCGCTGTGTCAAGAGTGCCCCTGACGGCGCTTTTCATTGCAACTTTATATAAGTGTCTGTGTGCCCAGAATTGACTTCCAAAGGGTTTTACCCTTCCCTGCTTCTATGTCAACGAGTAAAGCCTTCACCAGTACGCGTTTTATCACAAAAGTACAAGTTAGCATGATGCAAGCATTTATATTAGTAATTATTATAAATGCAGAATTTTAATGCAATGTATGCACTTCACGCAATCAAATGTGGACTCCCTGCACAAATGCAAACATTGCTGCTTCCAAACAACTATGGATAAATTGGAATTTTTAAAATATAGAATATGGCTGCGGTTAGCTGAAACTGCCGTAATTAAAAACACATATTTCTATATTCCAAAATATCTTAATGTATTTGGATTCCATTTTTGGATAAGCTCCACCCGCTTGATAGTTTGAAACATACAAAACATAGAAACATAGAAAATAGGTGCAGGAGTAGGCCATTCGGCCCTTCGAGCCTGCACCGCCATTCAATATGATCATGGCTGATCATCCAGCTCAGTAGCCTGTACCTGCCTTCTCTCCATACCCCCTGATCCCTTTAGCAAAAAGGGCCACATCTAACACCCTCTTAAATATAGCCAATGAACTGGCCTCAACTACATTCTGTTGCAGAGAATTCCACAGACTCACCACTCTCTGTGTGAAGAAATGTTTTCTCATCTCGGTCCTAAAAGACTTCCCCTTATCCTTAAGCTGTGACCCCTGGTTCTGGACTCCCCCAACATCGGGAACAATCTTCCCACATCTAGCCTCTCCAACCTCTTAAGAATTTTAAATGTTTCTATAAGATCCCCCCTCAGTCTTCTAAATTCCAGCCAGTACAAGCCCAGTCTATCCAGTCTTTCTTCATATGAAAGTCCCGCCATCCCAGGGATCAATCTGGTGAACCTTCTCTGTACTCCCTCTAAGGCAAGAACGTCTTTCCTCAGGTTAGGAAACCAAAACTGCACACAATACTCCAGGTGCGGTCTCACCAAGGCCCTGTACAACTGCAGCAGAACCTCCCTGCTCCTAAACTCAAATCCTCTTGCTATGAATGCCAACATACCATTCGCTTTCTTCACTGCCTGCTGCACCTGCATGCTTGCTTTCAATGACTGGTGCACCATGACACCCAGGTCACGTTGCATCTCCCCTTCTCCCAATCGGTCACCATTGCGGTAATATTCACAAAATGCTGGAGTAACTCAGCAGGTCAGGCAGCATCACCCGAGATGCTGCCTGACCTGCTGAGTTACTCCAGCATTTTGTGAATAAATCGATTTGTACCAGCATCTGCAGTTATTTTCGTATACCATTGAGGTAATACTCTGGTTTCCTGTTCTTGCCGCCAAAGTGGATAACCTCACATTTATCCACATTATATTGCATCTGCCATGCATTTGCCCACTCGCCTAATCTATCCAAGTCACTCTGCAGCCTCCTAGCATCCTCCTCGCAGCTAACACTGCCACCCAGCTTCGTGTCCTCCGCAAACTTAGAGATGTTGCATTCAATTCCCTCGTCCAATTGAAGCTTGATGTTCGCAAGATAAATATTATAATTACTCTCGCATGGGAAAAACAGCCATGCAATATAATGCAGGTATAATTCCGGATTGAAATTTTCTGCAACTTAATAGAGATTCTTTTTCGATTTTAATTTTCCATTGTTTTTTAAAACGAGCGCATCAAACAGAACACAATGCGAAACCAATTGCGGAGCTTCGTTTTTGGATATATCTTTGTTTTTGCAGAATTAAGCAATATGCGTGAGACATTGGCAGACATAGGTAAGTCCGATTCTCTTCATAATTATTTATGATATTTAAAAAAGTCAGTTATTTGCGTTAAGCCCAATTGCTCAAATGGATTAATTCTTCAGTTATTACATACAAAAAACCGCGGCACTTCACCAATTGGAAAAGTCACGTAAAAGGAAGGAATCTTATGATGAAAAAAAAAGAAAATGCGAGAAATCATTTGCAGGCGACGTGTGGACAATAACGGACATAACATTTCACATCGATGAACTTTACTCAGAATGAGATAATGGAAAACATTTGTTTTGCATTTGGTACTGGGATCGGAGTTGATAATGCAAAGAAAATACCTGTGACATTTTGGATGCCAATACTGTCCATCTGACAGTTGACAACAATATGAGAGAAGCTGATGCATTCATCCTAATAATTGCTGCCAACAAAAAGAAGTGTTTAGAAAGGATTAATGAAAAAGTACTGGGGAAATGCTGTAGCTACTAGAAAAGAACAAGTATATTGTTGCAAATTTGAAATAATAGAGAATTACTGAAATATCCTGCCCCTGTGCAGAGTTGAAAATTGATTGAAACAGCGGTTCTGACCAAAACTGGATGTCTGCTTCTCGAAATCGATTAAAGAGTATCTGTATGCTTTAATCATATATTATATTAATATATTAATATATATATTAACCATATATCTGATTTCATTGGCAGTAGTTGCATCTATAATGTATCACCATCACGGTGCAACTAATGTCCTGTTTTATGTTATGTGACTTCGGTTCCAACAATAAGTATTGTCCGGAAAGGTGGAGAAATAATAGTGTACATATGATGGAGTTTTGGAGGTGCTATTCCACAAGAATCTCATGGTTGATCTTTTCAGCGGATCGGCTGAGGTCTCTAGAACGGTTCCCTTATGTGTGTTCGCTTTTTTAAAAGTATTGATACATTGCACCACCCGTATCTCACTTAGTTTTAAAAATAAATGTGGTTAGTGTGCAGTAAAAAGAAGCAAAAGTTTTCCCGCTTTCACTCTTTAGCTAAAGGCAGTAGTTTCATAATGAAATTATGTTCGCGATAAAAGAAACTACACATATATTTGAAAACATATAATGGACCGCTATAGATCTCAGAATAATTGAATAAATGCTCTGTGTACATTTGTCTTTGCGACGAAGCACACAAACCTCAAACGCACAAACAACCTCCGGGTGCCAGGTAGAAACGAAGGGGAAATTCCTCCAAACGGGAATTTATGTTCGGTAAATTAATGGGATGAAACTACACGAAACCTTTGGGGACTAATAACATTTCAAAGAAGAGAAGGATATTTGATATACATTTATTGTGCAGTTTATCGTCAAACGTCGTCATTCTGTTATATCACTCACTACCATGTTTTATGCCGAATGCAGAAGAACAGTTACGGTCCAATGAAAAGGGTGAGAAATAAGAACATATTAATTTGGCGTGATATGATCTGCGTGAGAATAATTTGCTGCACAGCTGTCTTTCGTTGTTTCTAGTGTGATAATGATGATCCGTTTATGAGCAATATTTGTCAACGCGAAAGAAAAGTGCACGTAATTCATGTCCGATAAGGTAGAACAATTAGATTTATTGCTTCAAATAAATGCTTCTATTTTTACCCCCAACATATCCGAACATAAGTACAGGAATTTTCCTTTTCTATTTGTATCTTTCCAATTAAATTTAATTTATTGTGTCAATGTTGTTCTCTTAAGATCCAGCTGTTAAGTGCAAACGAAGCAGCAAATGCAGAGCTCTTTCTTTCTTTAGGTCTCTTCCTCGGGGCGAGGCTCGGCCGCGGGACTTAACAGCGCCAGGTGCGGCTCGGCCGCGGGGTCTTCCATCGCCCGCCGCGGCTTGGCCGCGGGATTTTCCATCGAGCGGTATGGCTCGGCCGCGGGACTTAACAGCGCCCGGTGCGGTTCGGCCGCGGGGTCTTCCATCGCCCGGCGCGGCTCGGCCGCGGGATTTTCCATCGGCCGGTACGGCCGTGGGACTTTCCAGCGCGGCGCGGCTCGGCCGCGGGACTTTCCATCGCCAGTGCGACTCGGCCGCGGGACTTAACAGCGCCCGGTGCGGCTCGGCCGCGGGACTTACCATCGCCCGGTACGGCTCGGCCACGGGGCCTTCCATCGCCCGGTACGGCTCGGCCACGGGGCCTTCCATTGCCCGGTACGGCTCGGTCACGGGGCCTTCCATCGCCCGGTACGGGCGCGGAACTTAACAGCGCCGGTGCGGCTCGGCCGCGGGACTTTCCATCTCCTTGTGGGGGCTGTGCCTCGGTGGGGGTCGAGCTGTCTGTCCGTGGGAGGGGCATGGGGGAATAGAGAGGAAGTTTTATTGCGTGGAAAGAAGTTGACATCTACAGCAACGGATACAAAGGATGATGTTGGAGGACGTGCAGGTGAAACTATGTGTCAGCTGGAAAGACCGTTTGGGTCCTTCGATAGAGTTGAGGGGGAGTTAAAGGGACAGGTGGTGCACCTCCTTCGGTTGCATGAGAAAGTGTCCGGGGAAGGGGTGGTTTGGGTAGGAAGGGACGGGTGGACCAAGGAGTTACGGAGGGGACTGTCTCTGAGGAACGCAGAAAGGGGAGGGGATGGGAAGATGTGGCCAGTAGTGGGGTCCCGTTGTAGGTGACTGAAATGTTGGAGGATGATTTGTTGGATACGCTGGCTGATGGGGTGGAAGGTGAGAACGAGGGGGCTTCTGTCCTTGTCACGAATTGGGGCGAGTGTGCAAGAGCGGAGCTGCGGGATGTGGAAGAGGCCCTAGTGAGAGCCTTGTCCATAATGGAAGAGGGGAGCCCCGTTTCCTGAAGAATGAGGACATCTCTGATTTCCTAGTGTGAAACACCTCATCCCTGGCGCAGATGGGACGTACACGGAGGAATGAGGAGTAGGGGATAGACTTTTGGAAGCTGACAGGGTGGGAAGAAGTGTAGTCCAGATAGGTGTGCGAGTCAGTGGGTGTATAGTAGACGTCAGTCACTAATCTGTCTCCTGTGATGGAGATGGCGAGGTCCAGAAACGGGAGGCAGATGTCGGAGATAATCCAAGTATATTTAAGAGCAGGATGGAAATTGGAAGTGAAGTGTATGAAGTCAGTGAGTTCTGCATGGGTATATTTGCACAGAACAATCAGGTCACTTGAAAATCGCGTATAACTTCCGACGTTTAAATGCTAGGATTGAAAACAGACAAGACTTATATTTAGGTTTTAGCACCCCAGGGACACAAGTGGTTAGGTGACCCATCAATAGTATTGCAATTCCGAAATCAACACTGAAAACTAGTAGGGTGCGCTTCGAAGAACATGCTCCGCACTAAGTCAAGCATGATTGATGCATGAGTATCTATATCCTTCATTTGATTGGGTACCCCTAACTCCGCCAAAATCCAATTTGAAATCAGTTTTTGAATATAAACATTTATATATTCCCATTGGAAAAAAAACATCCTTCAGCCGATGTTAATCGCAATAATAAAACGTGCGTCTGCTTGTTTGTTACTTCCTTAACTACAGCCAAAATGGTACAGGGTAGCGCGGGAATTTTAGGTCCGCCTAACTCACTGTTTTCCCGTTGGTGCAAATGGAAGAAGTTTCATTGAAGTCGGTGTTATGTTTATAGTTATTCAAATTTTAAAGTTTAAATCTATCTCCTAGGGAGGGAGGGGTCGAGGGAGGGGGAGGGAGGATAAGGGTAGTTGAGGGGGGAGG
The DNA here is from genome assembly GCF_053455715.1 of Rhinoraja longicauda. Classification (NCBI taxonomy): domain Eukaryota; kingdom Metazoa; phylum Chordata; class Chondrichthyes; order Rajiformes; family Arhynchobatidae; genus Rhinoraja; species Rhinoraja longicauda. Next base: position 58,507 of record NW_027601328.1, on the reverse strand, counting down.
ATTGTGCGGGAGGGGAAGATGGAGGAGAAGGGGAGAGGGGAAGGGATGGATCTGGGGGGAGGGATCTTGGGGGAGAGTGAGCTGCGGGGAGGGGAAGGGAAGAGGGGGAGGGGAGGTAGGGAGGAGATGGGAGGACGGGAGGGGAGAGGGAGGGGGAGAAGGGGAGGGCAGCTTGTGGCGGGAGGGTGGCTTGTGGAGGGAGGGGGAGGGGTGGTGGGAGGGGGGAGGGGGAGAGGAGGGGGAGGAGAGGGAGGGCGAGGGTGGAGAGAGTGGGGGGAGAGGGGAGGGAGAGGGGCGGGAGGGAGAGGGGAAAGGTTGGGGAGGGGGAGGAGAGTGGATGGACGGGAAGGGGTGGTGGAGGGAGGGGTCTTGGAAAGAAGGGATTGTGAAAGGGGAAGGGGAAGAGGGTGTGGGAGAGGGATAGAGGGAGGCGTAGGGGAGGGGTGGGGTGGGGGGAGGGGAGTAGTGTGCAGGAGGATTGGGGGGATAGAAGGGAGGGTGTGTAGGGAGTGGGAAGTAGAGGGTGGTGGAAAGGGGATGGAGAGGGGTGGAGGAGGCGGGAGACAGGAGAGAGAGGGGAGAGCGAGGGGGAGGAGAGGGGAGGGAGAGGGGATGGGGAGAGGAGTTGGGGAGGGGGTGTGGAGGGGAAGAAGGTGGGGTAGGAGGATGGGAGCGAGGGAGGGAGGGAAGGAGGGAGGGGGTGGAGGGAGGGGGATGAGGTTGGATAAGGGGACGAGGGGGATGGAGAGGCGGAATGTGAAGGGGTAGGAGAAGGGTTGGAGGGGAAGGGGAGGGAGCTGGAGGGAGGGAGGGAGCTGGGGGCTGCTGCAGCGGGGAGGGGGAAGGGGGAGGGGGGGAGGGGATGTGTGGAGGGGAGGGAAGGGTGTGGAGGGAGGTGGGTTGTGGGAGGGAAAGGGATGAGAGAGAGGAGGGGAGGAGATGAGTGGGAGAGGGGGGAAGAGAGGGGCGAGAGAGGGAGGGAGAGCGGAGGGAGACGGGAGGGGGCGAGGGGAGAGGGTTGGTGGAGGGGGAGGTGGGGAGTGATGGGGTGGAGGAGGGGAGGGAGGGGAGGGAGTGGGGGCGGAGGGGTGGAGGAGAGGAGGGAGGGGGAAAGAAGGGGTGGGAGGATGGAGGGGGATGTGGTGTTGGGGGTGTGCAGGGATGGGAAGAGGGGAGTGGGGTGGGGATAAAGGGAGAGGAGGAGAGGTGAGCAAAGGTGGGGGAGGGTGGGGTGGGAGGGAAGGGTGTGGATTGAGCGGGGGAGGAGGGGATGGTGGGAGGGTGTGGAAGGGATGCAAGGGTTGTAGAGGTGGTGAGGGGCGGAGAGGGTGGATAGCGGGGGGAGAGCGGAGATAGAGTGCGGTGGGAGAGAGGAGAGGGGATTTGGGGGAGGGGAATGGGAGGGGGAAAGGGTGGATGAGGGAGGGGGTGGAGGAGGGAAGGGGGTGGGAGATGAAGGGGTTGGAGGAGGAGAGGGAAGGGGAAAAGGAGGGGATTGGAGTGGAGAAGGGGAAGGGGGTGGGGGAGGGTGTGGAAGGAGGAGGGAGGCGGGGGATGTGAAGGAAGGGAGGGAAGGGTGTGGAGGGAGAGTGTGAGGTCGTGGTGGGAGTGGGAAGGAGTGGGGGAGAGTAGGGGATGGGTGGGGGAGGGGGATCGAGGGGGGAGGGAGGGGGAGTTCGGGAGGTGAGGGAGTGGAAAGGGAAGAGGGGGATGAAAGGGGAGGATGTGTGGGGGGAGGGTGGGAGGAGGGGGAGGAGAGGGAGGAGAGGGAGCGGCACCAATGCAGGATAGGTTTGGGCCTAACGTCTCCACTTGTCCAGTAACTAAATAAAACTAGATAATAGTCAAACCATTCTCATCAATGAATCATTAGCAAATATCCACGGATACAAGAATATAGAGAGGACTCCATAGTAATTGGCTTTTAAGCCCATGATTTCTGTAAGGAAAATGATCCTCAACACATCTAATCTCACGAAATAATTTAGGTGGATTTATGTATGTGTGCGCATGTGTGTGCGCATGTGTGTGTGCGTTTGTGTGTGTGTGTGTGTGTGTGTGTGTGTGTGTGTGTGTGTGTGTGTGTGTGTGTGTGTGTGTGTGTGTGTGTGTGTGTGTGTGTGTGTGTGTGTGTGTGTGTGTGTGTGTGTGTGTGTGTGTGTGCGTGCGTGTGCGTGCGTGTGCGTGTGTGTGTGTTTGTGTGTGTGTGTTTTGGTGTATGTCAAAACTAAATTATTTCAAATGGTTATTTACACGTTTTAATTTAAGAGAAACATTCAAATCTATTGTATTAGTTCAAAACGCTTGGTGAAGCCTGAAAAAAATAATCGCCTGTACGAGGCATAATTTCGACATGGCAATTCAGATGGCCTGGACACTCGTATTAACAGCAAATAATATTTGGGTGGGTTGGCATAAAATATTATGGCGCCACATTGAACTGCCTCGTGATGTAATTGCACAGTCAGCTGATAATTGGCATAGAAAACACAACCATTTTTTTCTGCATTTACCAGAAAGTCTTATCCAATAAAAAACTATTCCATTTTACTTTTCATTCATTGGTTAAAAAAAGAAACATAACGTAGTCACGTGTCAATGAATCGTCAGTTCTTTCCTTGTTAAAAAAATCACAGTTTTAATAAGAACGTGTTTTCCCTCTAGTTAATCTACTGTTCGTCTTGGCCAAGTCCTTGGGAAATAGGGGGATTGTTTTAATGGGAACTAAATATTTTCCGAACAACCTTCGTTTGCCTCCACAAATAATATTCGCTCACTAATTCAACAAACATCTCTTTTTTCAGAAATACAAATTCTGAGGCAAAAGTGTAATAGCTCGAGTAAGTAAAATTATATGGATAAATTCTTTTTTTTCTGGCAGAGAAAATACAGGATGAACCATAGTTAAGTAATTATGTTTCTAACATTGTAGTTTAAGGGGAGATTTAATTGGTCGTTTAAAGTTTTAGTGGCTTTAGTCGTGGTATAAATGTTGAACGAAACGTCGAATCAAGGCTGAGATGAATCGTTGATCGTTGCCTCCAAAATACAGCTCGACACATTGAGTTCCTCCAGCAGTTTGTTTTATTTTACTGCAGTCTCTGATCACGCCAATTTTACGTTATCGTTTGCACACTTACACTGACGCAGAAATACCTTAGGGTTGTAGATGTAGTGTCCACGAACTTTCGCGTCCTTTGATAAAGTCATGCTTGTAGGCAGGTCCAGGCGCTTAAGGTTGTGTGATCCGAGGGAGTCCTCAAAGTGGATTTAAAATTAGGTCTTGAGTAAGAGGTCGGGGACAGTAGTGGAGGATTTTCTTTCTGACTGGAACTCTGCAATTAATGGTGCAATGTGGGACTAGGTGGTTCAGTTATTCATATCATTCTTACACGGTAAATACATGGATTCGATGAGCATTTTGGTGATGCTCAGAGAGCGTACTGATCACTACGATCTCTGAGTATACAAAAATGATGACGTCGTAGATCAACGGGTAAATTGGCCGATGCATTGGAGCAGAGACGGATAGAATTTAAGCCAGTGTGAAAACGATTAGAACGTCTGCCACGATATGCAGCATTATTGAACAGGTACTGGGGCCTGTAAATATACGGAGAGGCAATTGAGTGCAAGTTCACTAAACGATTAAAATTCCCACCGCGGTATATAGGGCAGTGAAAAGGGCATTTGGCATGGTTACATTCAGAGGCAAATTATGAGAGGATCTATGCCTTGTCACAGCTGCACAAAGCGACCACAAGGCTGCATTTGGAGTGTTGCGTGCAGTTCAGGTTGCCACACTACAGGAAGAACATGGTAACAATTGGAGTGCAGCTGAGATTTCCCACGATATTGTCGAGAAAAGAAGCTCTTAGATGCAAGGAAAAATCGGAAGGAGATATCTCTTCTCGGTAGAGTGTTGTCAGAGGAGTGGTGACAATATAAAGGTATGAAAGGTTATGAGGGGCCCGTAGAGGCTACAGAGACTCTCATTATTACGGTGAGGGTAGCGAAACTTTAAGTCGATGTGGCGATAGGTTTCATACATAGATGGCATCAATTTTATGGATGCAGCCCCCAGGTGAGCTTCTTGAGACACAACCAATAACAAAGCTTAGATGTACATCACGGAAAGGAGTATGGGGATGTCGGTCTAACACAGGTAAATGAAATTACATAATAGGTTATGGTCCTCCCTCTAACCTGCCCTTATCTAAGTTGCTCACAAAGGGCGTTGCATGAATTGGCAATGTTATGCACTATAATTGTTGACTTAAAAAATAGGCGGCGTCATAGACGGGAAAGGATTACTCATGTACGAAATATACCGTCGACTTCACAGCAAATTACATTCTGAAACCGAATAGCTATTGAATAGCCTCCATTCAAACGTTGGAACGAAAATGTCATGTTCGGCTACACTCGACCAAAAGACGTCGTTTCCTCTACTACCTACCCAGGGACATTTTCGCCCAAATTGCAACAGCTACGCGTCTATTACGAAAATCATTAAAACAATGTTGCATTTTGAGACAAACTACGACACGGTTTTTATGTCCCAAAAAGTGATCGTTCAGCTCATCCTCAAACATGAAAAACAATTCAAATGTGATTCGCAATTAACTTCAGTTGCCGGACATACTACTATAAAAACGCTGTGATCACATCTGCTCACCACAGATCATAATGCTGCATCTCGCGCAACCCCATCTATGGCACATAGTGACGGAAGAACTAGGACGACCTCCCACAGGTCGAACTCACCGTGACAGATTCGTCTATGCATGCAGTCATTTGCATTCCAATATTATCAATGTAACGATCGCACTGAAGACCCCCTTCATTATTTTGTGTAGTAAATAAATTACGATGTACTATCAATTGTGCCATGATCGACATTTAAAAATTAGGAAATTAACTGGTACACTCACTGCCTCACGTGCCCATAGTCCCCGGTTCAATCACGGCGTCGATTGAACATTTGCTCATTACGCGATGCTGGAATGTTCCCTTTCCAATTGGTGGGCCACTTCCCCGTGTTCCCAGGATTTGATCGCGCATTGAGAGAAGATGCGTGTTGATGGCTCAAAAGACTACTCAAAACGTCTGTTATGTTTGCATGAGGTGTAAAAACCGACGTGAGAATGCAGGATTGATAAGGATATGTTTCCATGGAAATCCCGGCATGATATGGAAAACCCTGGATTGACAAAGCATCGATATTCTTAAGGCAGATATACAAATGCTCTTGATTAGCACGGGAGTCAGGGGTTATGGGGAGATGTCAAGATACTTGGGTTAGGAGGGAGAGATAGGTCAGCCGAATGGCCGAATGGCTTAATTTTGCTCCGATCACTTATGACCATATGACATACATTTAGTATAGCGTGTATAATCGAAAGCTCACACAATCGACCAGGTCAGTGTCGTGCTAATAACCGGCGGCAAAGTGGCCCAGATGATAGAGCTGCTGCTCCACAGCACCCGAGATCCCGGTTCGATTGGGATTTCGGTCGGGTGTTATCTCTGGGACTTTGCAAGTTCTCATTGTGACGTCGTGGATATCTTGTGTGTCCTGCAATTACCTCCGACTGCCCAAAGAATTGGGGGTTTGTATGTTAATACATTCCCCCTAAAGTGTTGCGAGGAGATTAGAAAGTAATTGATAGTGAACTAATGTGGATGGATGAACGTTGATTCCCGTGGATTCGTTGATCCGAAGGACCTGTTTGGATGTAGTATTCATGCTGCATTTTTCAAATCAAAAACTTCTAGTTAATATTCGTGAAGGAAGTTAGCCCGCGAATATACTTACCCTCACTAACGGTACGGCTTAACATATGCACAATATAGGCAAAAAGTGAATAATTTATCACCATGCTGATCCAGATATATTAAGCAAATGATCTGTCGCAGCATCTTTCCAATATCTCTTTAAAACTGTCAGTGTTAAGTCATAAGGCAGGGAAATGCATCAATATAGTTGGTGAAGTGGTTTTGGGGAATAGGTAGATATTAATCTATTAAGTGCCCATACTGTCAAAATAGCACACTTAATAACTATCTTTCCTCTTTCAGACCTATTGATATTTCAGATCATGAACTTATATTCTTGTGTGCAAATAAACATCTCGTACAAAAAAATACTAAATTGATCCGTGGAGTTCATTTATATAATGATTCTTACTCGTTACACTCCCCCACGCTTTAAATGAGAACGTTTATGAGCGAATTTGTGTAAATATATTCAAGATGTTCGTCTCGGTGTTTCTACGTTCGGGCCGAACCATGTAACATGTATGTTCAGAATCCACAGTTTTTCATTGTTCGCGCACGCAGTGGAAGCTATTTAAATAAAATAATATTATTTTGTTGCAACAGATGAAGAGATTGAATCTCCAATTCAAACGCATCAACCGAATATGGGTATTCCTGCTAATTATTATTCCAAAGTAATTTAGTGTAATTAATTGTCTAGTTAAAATGTCTGCCTCAAACATTGCCGTTTGTGGATGTGAGAAATAAATATGTTTTAGAAAAAAATATGTATATCTGCCTAGCTGTGAGCCAAGCGACTTGACATGCCCTGTGTTGCCCGACAAAATCGTTTTTCTTCATCCGAAATTACACAGTTCAGTATTCCTTGAACTCTTATTCAAGTCGAATCAAGCTCGATTCGGTGTCGATGTTATATTTGCTGAGCGTTCTTACAAATTTTCCAAAAAGATGACAATATCACTGGAAACGCATTTCCATTTTATTAGTTGGCCGCGTTTTTGCGATTTTTTTATGAACAAAAGAAACCTTTGGGTGATTAACCTCCTACAGATGTACGAGGGTCATGCTTTTTCTCTGTAATAATTTGTGACACTGTAGAAACCTGGTCCCAGCATAGGGGAGAATTTTAACTGTTTTACTTCGGTACAGTATTAAACGTTTGTTCCTGGAAAGTTGCTGGTTGGAAATCCACATATCTCACGTACTTTAAAGCACAACCACCAATCCACCAATATTTCTACCTTACAATCCAGTGCCAGTTGTAAGCTTGAAATCAATGATACCTAAATACAGAGCATTTTGTTAAACATACATCAACCATTCAGCGGCCATTGTACGACACCCATTTAAACAATATCGTTGTCATCGAGATGCCGAAGCAAACATGATATGCATGCCACATACCCAAAACGACAGGGTAGAATGTAATTCATAGTAGATGAAAATGCAGGGCAATTAAAGACAGAATTAATGTGCGACATTTTTTACTGTTTGTTAATTCCGTCATTATATTTCCCATTGCAGTTCAAAAACAAAGTAAACGAGAAAAAGGCAAGATTCAGTTTATCATAAAGTGCAAAATTGTTCAAAAATCAGCCCACGTTTTATTTTGGACAGATTACGGACATTGCATAAATTTGCAATTAATTCTTCGTGCCAATTTTTCTATCTCTTTAATTTGTAATGAACGAATACAACAAGAACATTACTTCTCTCACGTATGTGTCAATGTCACAGAATGCATGATATCGTATAGGATGCAGATTTGAAATTATCAGAATTATGTCTGCTTCATTAAAAGAACTTCAACGAAGCGCCTGTCGGTGTGGAAGTAGCATTATCCTTAAAATGGATCCTGAATGGATCAATATTGTCCACAAACTGAAGGTAGACACAAAATGCTGGAGTAATGTAGGTTAATTGACTGGGTATGTACGTTAATTGACTGGGTAAATGTAAAAATTGTCCCTAGTGTGTGTAGGATAGTGTTAATGTGCGGGGATCGCTGGGCGGCGCGGACTTGTTGGGCCGAAAAGGCCTGTTTCCGCGCTGTATCTGAAATATGAAATATGAAAAAATAAAATAAATAATAATTCAGCGGGACAGGAAGCAACTCTGGAGAGAAGGAATGGGTGGCATTTCCGATCGAGATCCTTCTTCAGTGTGTCTACAAACTGTTCATGCATCCATCAAAAATAACTTGTTTGTCATATATAAATATTTGCATTCAATGAGTATGATGCTGAAAGATAACATTGTTTAAAAATTATATAAAGGAAATATTTTTACCAGTGGAAGCGCTTCGAAAAATAAATAAGAACTGGGATTGAAAAGACGGTGTGGAAGGCGCAATGGTCTCGAAAGGCAAAGAGCGAACAAAATCATGATCTGCAAATAGATACTCTTTACGCGGGTCGTCCTTGCGATGCTTTCAAGGGAGCACGTTAATTTATAAAGTGGTGATCGAATCCTTACGTACTCTCCACGGAATCGGACAATGTTACTCTTCACATTATTCCCGTTTGCTATTCCACTGCCCATTGTAGACACGGGGGGGGGTGACAATTGAATAAGGGGCAGTGGAATACATAGCAACGTAGCGATTATGTTGCTAAGATTATATTTCGCTATTCTTTCAAGAAAGCTAATCAACGAGAGTGTTGTTTGATAGTTAACAATTTTCGTTGACAACGGAAAAAAAATGTTTTTTTGCATCAGGTAAGCCGGAGCCAGCAGATATACCGGTCTGCCTCTTTATTTTTATTCATGCCTTAGATGGAATGGATACTATTTCACGTGATTAAGTCTGTGTTCGTGATATAATTCACATAATTTATTGTCAATCCTTTTATCTCAGAACTTGAAGAGCATCTACTTGTTTGTAGTGAGTAAGACGCTATATTACTAAAAACGTCCAAATATTCATTAAAAAGTGAATATAGTCAAACCACATATGTGTCTTTGCTAAGTACATAATATGGCGCAACATATACAGTCATTTAGGCTCCATCTTGAGTAACAGAGACCTAAAGGACTCATATGTCACAGGAGCCAACGTAGATTGTTCATGTTCAATATCGATCCATGCAACAATGAATTGATTCTCGATGTATAGTGGGGACTTAAGTATTAGTATAGAAAATCCGGAGAGAAAGTTCAGCAACAACGCAGCAGTAATTACAATGGAAAAGAAAAACGGTATAATATCAGATCGAGTTACAAATAAAATGCCCATTGGCGATTTATGCGAGGAATCCAGCGAGGATCTGTGCTGGATATGTGTCACTTGTTTGGCTCGTTTCTTGGCTTTGTTCGGTAGAGAGTCAAAGAGGGATAGTGATACAGTGTGGAAACAGGCCCTTCGGCCCAACTTGCCTACACCGACCAACAATGTCCCAGCTACACTAGTCCCACTTGCCTACACTTGGTCCATATCCCTCCAAACCTGTCCTATCCATGTGCCTATCTAACCCTTTCTAAATGAGTCAACTGTTTCTTAATAGGGTACCGAAGGTAGAATACCTTAATATGAGTGAAATACTAAAAGCAACCACTAGCAATATTTTTGTTGGACTGAATAAAAGAAATTGAAAGTGAAAATTGATTTAAGTGATTTAAACAGACATTGAAATGTAATTTTTCTTCTGAGTCCGTGGCCAAATATCCCAACAATTTCAGTGGAAATGAGGGCCTTAATTCACTGCAGCTCCGTTTAAAACTAAATAAGGGTTCTGAATGAAAACGTTAAAAAATTAAAACGAGATCATGGAAGATCAGGGTAGAGAAAAAAAGAGCTTGAATTTGAATCAGTGGACATAGCACAAACAGTTTCAACCTGGCGAAAAGGATGTGAGCTTATGACAGTTTTCTATTTAATGCAGCAATCGATCTGCAGCAGAACAACTCAGGTAAAATATACAATTAACAACCCAAATTATTTTATTAGGAAAACAATAATTAATGTTTGACGGTTTTTATCTCGAGTCATTTCTTCTCCAATGTCTTTCCGATGCATGTGAAAGGTTTGAAGCATAAACTTGCATTGTTTGATGGCAGAAATATTATGACAATAATGCGGTGCCATTCTACTCACTCCACGTATTGTTTTTTTTGCGGTTATTTCACAGCCACAGGTACATGGAACGTACCCTTTTCAGCCCTATTCCTGGACTACAGTGACAGTATGGAATTCCGAATGGGTTCCACTATGTAGTAGTGGGTGCGAACCCTGAATAAGGTGAGGAGCCAGGTGGATTCCATAAGGGTTCCTTAATAGATTCAAAACTACTATCATTCACTTCAGCGGGAGACTGAGCAATGGTCCCGCGCCAAAATCCCATCTACCTTTCTCCGTAGCTGGGAGCCGCCCCCGGACCAGTACATTACCGTGCCGAGGGGATGACGCAAGGAGTGGCCTAACCCCCAAGGTACCGCCACAGGATCCCCCAGAACCTGGGTCCAGTACGCCGAGCGCATTGAACATTACTTCCTAGCCAACGACATTACAGATGCAGGAAAGAAGAGCGCCATCTTGCTTTCCGTGTGTGGAGGACCAACGTACAGACTCATCTCGAGTTTACATGCTCCACAGAAACCTGGGTAAGTCGAATATTCTGAGACAAAGCCAAGCGAAGCGATAAAAAAAATCACGAAATCAAGGGGCGTCTCAGTGGTCAGCCCAAGCGGCGAAGCGTAAGTTGACATTGCTGTGGTAGCTCTCGCCACGCTGAGCCGAACGATTGACAGGCGAAACAGGTGGATTGTTTCAACTGTGGAAAACACGGGCATTTCTTACGGGTGTGCAAGTCGAGTGGGAACAACACTCAGAGTGGAAGGAAAAAACAGCAGGAAAATCAGTCAGCCGGAAAAATGGAAATAAGCCACCAACTGACCGAGGAAAGTGATGTTTATGGTCTGTATCATACTAACAGTGAGAAGAAATTTACTCCTTTCACTGTGAACATGTGTGTGGGGGAAAGACTATCCCCATGCAAATCGACTCCGGAGATGGAGTTACGCTTATCATTGAAGAGACGTGGAAGGACCAGTGGCGAAAAGGTGAAATGTTACACCTTCGTGATAGCACCGTGGTTCTCCGTACGTACACTGGAGAGAAAGTGGAATTGTTGGGAGAATGTTCGGTGCCTGTCCCTCACCACCAGCAAACAGCGACGATCAAGCTGGTGGTAGGGAAGGGGGCGGGGCCAAGCCAACTGGGCCGTGAGTGGTTGAAAGTTCTGCGACTCAACTGGCAGGAGGTGAACCAGGTCAACGTGAACGACCGCCCGTCGAGGCTCCTCTCCAAATACGGTGACGTGGTCAAAGCGGAACTTGAGACGCTCAAGAGCTTCGAAGTCGACATCTACATCGACCCGGCTGTACCACCGAAATTCAGCAAGGCTCGACCAGTGCCGCTGGCCCGTAGCGATCGCGTTGATCGCAAATTAGATCGCCTACAAGAACCCGTTCAACACTCGAAATGGGCGGCGCAGATTGTCTCCATTGACAAGGCAGACGGTAGCGTAAGAATCTGCGGAGACTACAGGTTAACAGTGAATACAGCAGCTCGGTCTGATACGTAACCGATACCTCGGATTGATGAGTTGTTTACGAAGCTGGTGAAGGGGTAGCAATTCACCAAACTTGACCTGTTGCACGCTTACCAGCAGTTGCTTTTGTTATCCAGATCCCGTGAACTAGTGACGATAAATACACGTCGCGGTTTGTTCCAATACACCAGAATGCTGTTTGGCATTTCAACAGCACCGGCTGTATTTCAGCGTACGATGGACAATCTTCTAGCGGGGATTTCCGGAGTTGCTGTGTATCTGGACGATCTGCTCGTCACAGGTGGTTCCGAGGAAGAACACCTCGACAACCTCAAACAAGTCCTCCGCAGGCTCGAAGATGCAGGCCTACGACTGAAACGGGGAACATGCGCCTTTCTCGTCAATGAGGTCCAATACCTGGGCCATAAGGTGAGCGCTGAAGGGCTGCAGCCAGAGGATGAACGAGTGAAAGCCATCGATGAGCTGGTTGAACCGAAGAACGTCAGAGAACTGAAGGTGTTCCTTGGGATGCTGACGGCTGCGGCTCGCTGGCAGTCTCTTTGTCTTTTTTCCTTTTTTTTGTTTGTGTGTCGGTGTTGGGATGGTTTTTGTTTCTGTTTTTGGCTGTGTATGTGTGGGGGGTGGAGGGGGGGTGGGGTGGGGCGGGGCGTGGCGGGGTGGTTGGGTGGGGGAAACCTTTCTTTTATTAGGTCTATTCCCTGGGGCGCAGCTCGGCCGCGGGGCCTTCCATCACACGCGGGGCCTTCCATCGCCGGCGCGCCTCGCCCGCGGGACTTAACATCGCCGGGGCGGCTCGGCCGCGGGACCTAACAGTGCCCGGCACGGCTCGGCCGCGGGGCCTTCCATCGCCCGGTACGGCCGTGGGACGTTTCAGCGCACGGTGCGGCTCGGCCGCGGGGCCTTCCATCGCCCGGCGCGGCTCGGCCGCAGAACGGTTTAGCGCCCGGCGCGGCCGCGGGGCCCTCCATCGACCGGCGCGGCTCGGCCGCTGGACTTAACATCGCCGGCGCGGCTGGGCCGCGGGACGTTTCAATGCCCGGTGCGGCGCGACCGCGGGGCCTTCCATCCCCTTGCGGGGGTTGTGCGTGTCGGTCGCCTCGGTAGGGCTCGAGCTGCCTGTCTGTGGGCGTGGGGGGAAGAGAGTGGAAGTTTTGTTGCCTTCCATCACAGTGAGTGGGTGTTTGGAGTCACTGTGATGAATGTTTGTGTTGGGGTCGTGTGTCCTGTGTTCTTTTCTTTTTTGTTGTGTTCTGTGACTGCTGTAATTTCGTTCGGTATCTGTCCCGAATGACAATAAAGTTCTGTAAATTACCGCAAATTTCTGCCTAATCTCTCAACCATGCTCGAACCGCTTTATCAACTACTGCGCAAAACGGCGTTAAGAAGTTCCACACATACTTGTACGGACCAACCACTAGCCGCTTCTTGGGTTGTTTAATAATGACAAGGTCATTCTGCTATTGGCTTCGCCGCGAGTGATTCGCTGGTCGCTAACACTGTTTGTGTTTACAACATCGCGTACAAACAGGGCTCAGCCAACGATAACGCAGACGCACTTAGCCGACTCCCACGACGAGCGGCGGTATCGCAAGCGCCAATACCAGGAGAAATCGTCCTTCCGATGATCGAGTTGGAGAAATCGCCCATCACCCCATCACGTGTTTGCACCATGACGTAGAGGAATCCGATTCTGTCTTGTGTTCACGAATGCGTCATGAGCGGGTGGCCAGACAAACTATCAAATGGTGATGTCAAGCCCTACTTCAGTCGCAAAGTGGAGCTGAGCGTTCACGAGGGTTGTCTTCTCTGGGGTATTCCTGTTGTACTACCACCCCAATGTCGCTTGCAAATGATCGAGGAAATGCATGATGCACATCCGGTAATTGTGAAGATGAAAGCGATCGGTAGAAGTTGTGTGTGGTGGCCTGGAATCTATAAGGACTTATAGCACAAATCCGAGCGTGTTCAGAATGCCAAATGCATCAGTGGGATCCGCCCAAAGCTCCAGTGCATTAATGGGAGCAACCTAGTCAACCTTGGTCGCGAGTTCATGTCGATTATGCCGTCCCGGTACAGGGAAAGATGTTGCTTGTTCTCATCGACGCATATTCAAAATGGATTGAAGTGCATATCACAAGTGAATCAACCAGTGATGTCACTATCGACAAGCTTCGCGTCGTGATCGCGGCACATGGCCTTATGCATACATTGGTTTCTGACAATAGCCCATGTTTTGCTAGCGAAGTTTGCAAAGTTCATGAAAGCGAATGGCATTCGTCATGTCCAAAGTCAGCCATACCATCCAGCAACCAATGGTCTCGCAGAGCACGCCAGGCAGACGGTGAAGGCAGCGCTCTGCAAGATGTCGGGACCGCTGCAAACACGTGTTGCTCGATTCCTCATCTCGTATCGTTCAACGCCGCAAAATTCAACAGTGCAAACGCCGGTTGAAATGCTGATGAAAAGGAAAATTTGCACGCGTTTCAACATCGCGGTGCCAGATGGAAGAGCGACCATTGTTGACAAACAATTCTCACAAAAATTCCACCACGACTCGCCAGCTCGAGAATTTGAGGAGCAAGAGAGTGTGCTACTGCGGAACTACTCGAGAGGGAGAAATGGGTACCAGGACGCATCGCAAAGAAGCCAGGTCCTGTCTCGTACCAGCTCGAGGTTCACGTCAACAGTGTAGAAATCTGGAAACGTCACGCAGACCAGATTCTGAAACGCGAAATCGAATCTCCCACAACCAACGAAACAGGAGTTTCGATAGATTTCGACATGGGTAGGCCCACAGTGCGCGATAAAGACATCAACGAAAGAAGCGCTGCACAGGAAAACTTCGACGAAAGCAACCAAGAAAGAAGCGTTGCACAAGAAAACTTCGACGAAAGCAACCACGATGACACCGTCGAGGACGCGACATCAGAGCGCAACGAAGAAAGCAATTCAGGGCGTAAGCAGTACCCAAAGCGAAATAGAAAGCGACCGGATTACTACGGATTCTGAAAAAGGACAATTTTGACAATGGACTTGACTATACGGACTCGGTTATATGGACAATGTAAACGCCACTAAAATTTGGTCATTATTAATGGAAAGGATTGTAGCATGAATACTGTTTCGGCATTATATTGAAGATGATACTCACATCCAAAATATGAATTGGATATGTAAACTTTGATTTGAATTTAATTGGATACAAAATGAAGCATATTTTGGGATTTACTTAAATTGGATTTTGTTATAGAAAAATACGTTGGAAACATAATGGATAAAGATCGTAATAATAAAAAATGTGATGTATACATGCAACAATATGGTAAAGCTGTGCCTGCGCATTGCAAACATACACAGAGAGTTAAAATGGCGATCATGTGTCCAAACGTGTGTTGTTTTGGTCAACACTCAATGCGTGCTTTTGAGAATGATAGTGAGTAGAACGTATTAGTATGAACTTATGAACTTATTTTATCCAGATTTTAAGGCGTGTGCGTTCCATGACTTTTATTGTTTAGCAACCTGCATGTTTTATTTAATGTTTATAAACATACGTCAGTGTCCTGCTGTTATCCATTCCTTAATTAACTATGTTGTGTTTAGATTTTATTTCTAAATAATATCTTTATATTTTGTAATTCCATTTCCTTCATGTGGTGGGGTTTAGGTTGTCAGCGAAATTGGGGAACACCATGCCCTGATACATTTGACATACAGAAAATCAATAGTTGGGGGATATCATGCAGTTTTCCAGGTGGGAATCCCCAATGTACCTGTCAACATTGTCTGTACTAATTTGGACAAGGATGGTGATAGCAAATTAAACGGGTGTTGTTCATGTGCCTGTTTCCAAATTTTCCAAGGGCTTTGCCTCATTACGCAGAGTCTAATTGATGATCATTGAAGTAATTAACTGGGCAAGCAATTCACTCAGTTGCATAAACAGTGGTGCTCGCATACGACCTAAACGATGATGTAGTGTGTGCGAACATAGATGTCGATGTTTTATTTGTTCTATCATATCCACTGAACAATATTTCAGGACTGATGAATCATTTTACTTTGTCCAAGTGCATTCCTCTGTTAACGCCGGGATAACTCCCTCCTGTTTCGGCGCACTAATCCCGCGTTTTGTGTCCTCGTAACAGACAAGTTTCGAGTTTAAAGTCTATTAAATAACTCGCAAGCTAGTGCGGAATAATATGAATTAAATATTCTAAAACACTATGTTAGAACAGAATCACCCGCAGTTAATTGGAAGCGCCATTACGAGGCTGTGCAGAAAATACAGAATACGGAAAAGCCTCCCCTTTAAATATTCACTAATCTCATTAGCCAGATCAAAGCAACACGTAATCGGTGCCATGGAGAAACGGAACATTGGCGAGAACAATGGGGAGAGTAACGTGGTTCACTTGGAAGGACGCCGAAATGTTGATGAATGAAGTATATGATAACAGCTAAAAAAGGAACCTGGTTGGAGCCATGTATCATTACATGACGAGGCATTTCAAGAAAGTGTCTGGAGTAATTGCTCGTGAATATAGTCCTGTAAGTATTGCTCGTGGCTTCAGTATCTTCTCAGACACAAACTAACATATGAATACACCTGAACTTCTGCGAACTTCGTCAACATACTATTGATACCGGCACGCACGGAATGGCGGGACTGTCGTATGTTGAAAGGCTGAAGCGATTGGGCTTGTATACACTGGAATTTAGAAGGATGAGGGGGGATCTTATTGAAACATATAAGATAATTAGGGGATTGGACACATTAGAGGCAGATAACATGTTCCCAATGTTGGGGGAGTCCAGAACAAGGGGCCACAGTTTGAGAATAAGGGGTAGGCCATTTAGAACGGAGATGAGGAAGAACTTTTTCAGTCAGAGGGTGGTGAAGGTGTGGAATTCTCTGCCTCAGAAGGCAGTGGACGCCAGTTCGTTGGATGCTTTCAAGAGAGAGCTGGATAGAGCTCTTAAGGATAGCGGAGTGAGGGGGTATGGGGAGAAGGCAGGAACGGGGTACTGATTGAGAGTGATCAGCCATGATCGCATTGAATGGCGGTGCTGGCTCGAAGGGCTGAATGGCCTACTCCTGCACCTATTGTCTATTGTCTATTACTCATCTGTACACGGACAGGAAGGCAGACATAATGCAAACGTACACCAAAACATTCGCACCCGCAACTGACAGAATTCAGTTTTGTAAAATCCCTTCCACGTTCCAAGATCCATAGACATTTGCCACCCACTGCCCATCTACCACATTATTTCACATACAATTTGCTTCAGTGCGTCCAATGAACAAAGAGCACATGTGTCAGGCAAACCGGGATATTCACTGTTCGTTTTTAGTCGTCTGTATGTCTGTTTGACTCGAGCTCGATATCCTCACCGTCTTCTTTTTTTTGCAAATTAGTAAGTACGTGTCGTAGTTGTGCGCGCGCATGCATGCATGCGCATGCATTTAAAAAAAATTGGGTGCCCTCGTCAGGGAAGCGGAATAGGGATGTTAAGATGGGCCCTGAACGTTCTGATTATCGAGGAATGGGTCCGATTTCCCGCATATATGTTATGAAGTAGAAAGAAGACATTCGGCAGATCAGTTCAATGCTGGGTCTCAGAACAACGTTATCTAACCTGTTCCCCTTTGTCTGAAGAAGAGTCTCGACGCGAAACGTCACCCATTCTTTCTGTCCAGAGATGCTGCCTGTCCCGCTGACTTACTCCAGTATTTTGTGTCTACCTTCGATTTAAACTAGCAAAGCAGTTGTTTCCTCTCCCCTTGGTATCGTGCTGTATATTCTCTTGAGGGTTCCCATTAACATTCATCACATTATCCCAATTTTCTTTCGCTCCGCAAATACAAGATTAAATAGATTAATCACAAATAAAACCAGGAAATATCTTCGATCTGAGAGGAAACGAAACAACAGTAGTGAATTGCACGTTGTAATGTGCAAGCGCCAGCAATCAGGACCTCATATTTCAACACGAGGTGATAAAGGTATGGAACAACCGCTCTACCTGCAGCGCCGTTTTGCTGCAATGCCTATACCACGACTACGGATTTCCACATTGGTTTCTACATTTGATCTTTCAGCCCGATTTCGAATGCGATCCCCAGGAATAACCCCCAGAACTGGTCAAGTAGTCGTTGCATGGTTTGGCACAATGTGAGATTCAACGGGTCAGGTGGTGGTACTTTTAGAGCAGTCTTCCCAGAAATCTCGGCTGTATTCTTATAATGATTCATTCGGAAAAACGTGGTTCAAAACAAAAAATCTAAATCTTGTTACAGCAACGGGAACAAAATGTGTTTAAAACATACTGACTCTGAATATACCAAGAAGGTTTCATGTGGGCAGATACAACGAGCACTCAAGCTATCGGTGTACGGATTACTTTTATAAAATCTTCAAAATGATAATGTAATTCTTGAACAGATGTTCACAGTTAATTATGCTCTTGGCCTATTTTACTTATATAAGTTGCAAATGATTTGTACTCACAAACATGTTAACATTGGATTCCACTCCGTCAAGAATGAATATTATTCAAAACAATTCTCGGCAAATACTTTATGGTATGTTGGTAAGTTGCACAGTTCATTTCAACGTTTACTAGAAGATACCACGCAGCAACTAATGGAAGCAGACCAGGGCATGATGCTCAAATGCTGTATTGTTTACCATGACATTGATCGATATTCGGAACATCACATTTAATGCAAGCAAATAGGAAAGTTTCACTCCAAGTGTCACGAAATTTATCTCAGGAATCAGCTATATTAAACTTTTAGAATTTCCCAAACTTCTTCATAACAGAAGGCCAAAGCAACATAGTACCATCATTCACGTAAAGGCAAACATACTTCAAAGGGCGAAATATCAACAGCGGTGACTTGACAAGAACAAACAAGGGATCGATAAATTGCTTAACATTAAACATAACCATGTCTGAAATGTAAGCTCTACAATTCTTCAGCAACAAAGGAAACAGATCAGAAGGATGATGCATATAATAATCACGCAGCAACCAACTGAGAGCACGATTGGGCATTAAATTTTATGTAACAGGAAAGAGCGGAGGAAACAATTCAGGAAGAATCCGAACCATGAATCTCTTCTCTGTGTGCCACAACCGATGATTTACTAGTGCTGGCAACATCACTGATAATTGTGCGGCCCTACCTGATGAACTTAACGCATTCTATGCCAGCCTTTTGCAGCAGGGCAACAGGGCGATGGCATATGTCCTAAGAGACTCACGTGTGCCTCTTCCTTCTGTTGCAGTTGTTCGATTGGCCTTCCTGAGCGTGAACCTATGGAAACCATCTTCCTCGTGCGGTCTCATTTGCTGCGTCCTTAGGAACTGCACGAACCAACTAGTGACAGTATGTGGGGACACCTTAAATCTGTCCCAATTCCATTCTGAAGTACCATCTAATTAATGAAGACCAGTAGCATTCTGGTGCTGACGAAAAGCAAGGTTTCATGCCTTAATGACTACCATTCTATGACCTTGACACCAACCATTACTAAATGATTTGAGAGGCTGGTTATGGAACATATAAAATCCTGTCGCCGAATCAAACTTGATCAACTGGTTATCGCCACCAAAGATCAACGGCTGATTCGATATCCCTAGCCCTATATTCGCCCACTGGAATACCTGGAGAAGAAAAAGCACCTACATCAAACCTATTTTCATCTGCTGCAGCCCTGTGTTCAGTGCCATTATCTCATTCAAGCTCATCTGGTAATTCCTGGAACATGGAGTAAGCTCTTACCTCTGCAACTGGATCGGAGACTTCCCGATGAGCAGTCCACAATCTGTGAGGATAGGTAACAAATCACCATCTATGATAATCATCAACACTAATGCCTCGCAAGGATGCGTTCTCAATCCCATACTGCATTCCATATACACCCATGACTCGGCTGAGAAGTACAAATACAATCCAATTTACAAGTTCCTTGGACTAAATATCACCAACAACGTATCCTGGGCGTCATATCGAAGCAACTGCCAAGAAGGCATATCAACGCCTCTACTTCCTATCAATACGTAGGAAGTTCGGTATGTCCCCAACAACTCAGACCGACCTCTACAGAAGGCATTTTATCGGGAAACATCACTGCAATTCCGTCCTCGAGGCGACACTTAAGTTGTAGGAGTCACGTTTGGACAAAAGGTTAAGTTCAATAAAAGATAATTTAATGCGACTTTACGTCAATTTGTGTACCCGTACGATGCTTTTGTTTGATTTACCGTGATTCGGAAATTGTGCCATTTAACAAGCACTGTCTCGCAACAGAAATTGAGTCGCCTGCTTTGAGTCCCTTCTTATCCCTCTTGATTTTCCTTGCGAGAGGTAACTTATCTTGCGAAATGGGAAAATGCTGTTGCATTCAACAGTATATATACATGTGCAATGAGTATGAAACATTAATGCAGCAGCACGCGAGGTCAAGAATAATACGGATGTGGATTATCTTAATGAGGATTGTCTCTGAGTTCACGTTATGTTGAAATATGGCAAAATTAAATCTTTGAGCAAAATTCGGCATTCTTCGGCAAATAAAGCTATTTCTCAACATCCCATGCTCAAATTAATGTCCATGAGATTACGGGGCAACTCTTCGTCAACTGGGAAACTTTCACAATCACTACGAATTCGGCCTGGAAAATTAACTTAAATATACCATGAAAACATTACATCGAATAAGTATTATGACCCCATATTGTCTCTTTAGATGTTGAAAGTTTAAAAGAAGCGCACGCATTCACAGGTGAGGAGAAGATTATTTAATTGACTGAACACATTGGATGATGTCAGATTTGTATGCATGTGAGGTAGAAGTTGCTTTTTGCCAAAACAAAATGACCGATATTCGAAAAGGAAATACAATGACAACCTGAAGAGCTGGTGTTTTGCGTTCGGGAAATAAAAGCAAAAGGGCTATAATGTCTCAGTGCAGTAATCGGCCTTACAATTCAAAATAAGGAGATCTGAGCAAACGTGGAGGAAGATGGGCAAGAAATATGGAAAATGTGATTCTAAGGGGTGATATGGTAACTCTAACAAATAGAATCAAGAGCAGTGAGAATAAAGTCGACAGACATGAACTGATCATTGCACTGTGCCTAAATCTAGCGTTGATGCAAAAATGAACGAAATTGCGATTAAAGGAAAATAAACTGCACATGTTCTTTAGTATAAAACCGGATTACTCCCGTAAACGCGATGATATACATTAATGCGTTTCGCAATAGGCAACTGGAGATTCGGGATAATTTCGCTCGTATCCTCGAAAATGCTTTAGATGATGGAATTATTGTTGTATTAGTGTTTGTGTTTGTAGCTGATGTAACCAGCGCATTCACTAACGTTAATTACAGAATCCAAGCACATATCAATTAACATCCGTGATGCTGATAAAGATCGAATCCATATCGACGCATACAATAACAGAAAATCTTGAAAACATAACGTAAATCTGCAGACTAACGAGAACAGAAATATATGTATGAGCTATCTATGAGAATTCATTAGAGGAGTACAATAGAACGCTAGAAGCAGTACTTGGCAAAGGGCAAACTTCTGGAGGAACTCAGGGGTCAGGTAGCATCTGTGGATGGATGGGCAAACGACGTTTCGGATCAGGGTGCCATCTTCAAACTAGTCTCTTTGCCACTATTTCAGTATCTGCTGTTCCCCATGTCTTTGTAAAGAGTAAGCGATGTGCATTTGTATTGTTAGAAGTAATTTATCAGTAACCCACGCCGGGGATATGTCAACCAGTTTGGAGCATATGTAATTGGGGATATCATCCGGCAAGCGTGTGAGTAAATAGATGATTTTGAGAATATGAGGCTGCGTGTAGTTCATCATCCCTGCATCAACGCTGTAACTTCACCTAATATTTAAATAACTTACCAAGCCAAGGGACAGTGAGGAAGAGTAAATTGGGAACTATAATTATCAGTTCAATCCGCATCTGGCATTTGGGAGACACAAGGATATGTAGATATGGGAATCTTGAGTAAAACACATGGTGTTGTAGCATTTGTGGAGAGGATGCTTAGTGGACGTTTTGCGTCGGGATCCTTTTCTAGACTGATTCCTCAATCTTTTCAAATATTTATTTTTTTCCATATTTAGGCGAATAACCCACAAAAACACCCTTTGCATCCACTATATGCACGAAAACCTCCCCTTCTCCCTACCCCAATACCCTTCCCATAAGCCTAGCTAGCCTTGCAACGATATCTACACTGCCCCCATATCAGCACCCCTTCCATCGGCTGCGCGATTCGTAACGTTTCTCTCACCGAGCTTAACAATTCGTAGCGATTGACTCTTTTGATCTCACATTGTATTTTTCTCTCTCGCCTATTATTCCAGCGACCTGCCTATCAAAACACGCCACCTGTGTTATTCAGTTACTGGCCATGATTTGTCCTGCCCCTGCATTCATTCAGATTTCATTCCAGTCGCGTTCCCTCTCAAACAATCTGAAGAAGGGTCGCGACCCGTAACGTCACCTACCTATTATTTCCAGAGATGCTTAACGACTCGCTGAGTTAATCCAGCATATCGAATACTTCTTTGGCAAACCACCATCTCCAGCTCCTTACTATCATATCCTGACCCCAAGCCTCGTCTCCTCATTCATTTCACAAATGCCGGTAACCTGCCGGCAACATCTAACAACACGAGGTCTGACATGCAGGGGTCGTTTAAATGGCAGTTGTTCTATATTCAAGGACCACGTGTTCTAAAATGCAAGAGAAAGTTGAGGGACGTTTTGTAGACAAAAGAGTCTCGACAGTTTGGCTTAACAAAGGATGAGCATTAGTGGAACATAGCGCATGTATGAAATAATTCAGGCGTAACATTGGAGTGAGCAAAACGTGTCAAACAATGTCGTTGAAGTGAAAGGAAAATCTTTTAAAATGTACATTAGAAAAACACAAGAGGCTAACACGAGGGACAAGGTGGGAATGCTCCAGGACGATAGAGGGGATTTATACTTGCAGTCCAGATACAAAATGAATATCGTGCAGCTTCCTTCGTGAAAGATGTTGGAGACGGTTAAATCATGGTAAAGAATCTTAATATGCAATGTCAATTTGACTTGCGAAGGAGGTGTTTTGCGGCTCCTGAGAGCATCAGGATGGATAGATCTTGGACGTGATGAGATCCTCGCTTATGAGGAGAGATAAGGAAGGAGATTACAAGGAGGTTGGCGAAGATTTTTCAGCCTTCTCCATCACAACGTGAGGTCGCGTGGACACTAGAAAAGCCAATGTTATTCCTTTGTTTAAGATGGAAAGTAACGATAATCCAGAGAATTATAGGGCAGTAAACATGACGTGACTAATCGTGAAACTCTTTGGGGGAATCCTCCTTTGACCGTATGCATCTGGCCTAGGTGGAGGGCGCAGATGGTTGCAGATGAAGTGTGTTAGTCTGGCTAGAAGTCATTTACCAGTGAACTTTGCAGGGATTTGTGCTGGGTATTGTCATGTGTGTTATATCAGGTATTTTGGTAAGAGTCTTTCAGATAGGTACATGGGTTTGTAGGTAATGAAAGAATATGGACCACATGGAGACAAATTAATTTAGTTTATCTTGGCCTCCTCTTCGGCAGAGAAAATGCAGGCGGAAGACCTTTTTCTGCTGCCGTATATTTCTATGGTCTACCTTGATGAACATAGCAGATCAATGGAGTATTTGTCAAACAGTGGCGAACTTGGTGAATCGATAGCAGTCGTATTAATACAGCGGTTCTTGAATTCCATTAGCAGATGCAGCAACTAAATGAAAGGATACAAGTTTATTTATTGTCCGAATTTGTAATATGAGTAAAATTTTAAAGCGCCTTTGTACGACCGCAGCTAGGTTATTGCGTATATACCCGCACACCCTACCTGAGGAAGAATAAACTCGGTGCAGCGAAGATTTACTGCAATCATGCCGGAAGCGGGGATTGATTGACGAGAGTAGGACTGTATTAACAGTATTTTGAAAAATGAGTGGCAACCTCATTAAAAGTTACAGAACCGTTCATAGATTGGCGGATAAATGCAAAGGTTATGTTTAACTTCACTGACGAGTCTCGCAGTACAAGGCACGTGGGGGCACAGAACTGTCCCTCAGTATTGATATGAAGGGAGGCTCCACGTAAATGTTTGACGAGCGTTTGCAATTATATATCTCCGCACATACTGAGAGTCAGATTGTAGAAAACTGCAATTGTCTTTAAGGAGTTGCAATGGGGAATAGGCTGCAAAATAAAGTTATTGTCAAATT
The DNA here is from genome assembly GCF_053455715.1 of Rhinoraja longicauda. Classification (NCBI taxonomy): domain Eukaryota; kingdom Metazoa; phylum Chordata; class Chondrichthyes; order Rajiformes; family Arhynchobatidae; genus Rhinoraja; species Rhinoraja longicauda. Next base: position 34,831 of record NW_027601328.1, on the reverse strand, counting down.
TAGGTCAGGATTTGAGGACAATCCTGCTCTGTTCAGTTCTGTTCTGTTTCCTGAACCTTGATTTTTTTTGATGTATTTGTGCCCTTATCAGTCCCAACCATTGTATTCAAGGTGCCATCTAGTGTACCAGTCTACTTCGACAATATACCTATTCTTTCTCGCAGTTTTATATTTTTCATTAATATCCCATTACAACTTACCGTAAAATGGGAGAGATGGTATTAACTCTGTCGTTTGCTGGAAGTGTGAGCAGCACCGAGAGCCCAGAATATGTTGAAAACACCATTCTCAAAGTTTTTACTTAAATATTTCAAATAATCCGTGATGTTTCAAAGGACTTCGCAAGTAGACCCGACAGTCGTGATCACTTTAAGTATTTATATCTCCAATAAACCAACTTAATCAAATCCAAGCCAAGGTTAGAAAGTGCCATTCATTGAAAACTCGTAAAATACGCTATTTTCATGCAAGTGTATATCACAGATATACAATTAAGCTCCTGTGATCGCAGATGCTGGAAAATGCTTGCAGGCTCCACACGCCACCGTCTTAGTAGGTTAATGACTAGCAAAGAGCTCATCACCAGGCAAAGGACTGCAACATGTTCATACCAAACATCTAATGGGATGGAACCAGTCTGAAATTGTGAGGAAACTGGCACTCACGGTCGACCAACATGGCTGAAACATTCCAAGCGCTGATTCATTTTCCATTGAATTGTTATAGCACACGAACATCAGAGAATAACTTGCCATTCTGACAGTTTATGTAATCGTGAGGGTAAAATTATTAACAATAAATGTTTAGGTGAAAGGGAATTGATCCATAAATTTACTGGCGCAAAATCAGCTTCAGTCGACCAAACACATCATGTTCCATTATAAATGTATTTTTCGCAATTATATTGCGCGTTATTTATCACTATTCCAAAGGTTGTCTCACAAAAGCACTGTGCATTTAAAGAGAGTAACGAATCTGCTTAATTGTGTTAACGAGAGTGGGTTCATGACGGAATCCGTATTATATCCACTGTTTACTTCTAACGTCGAAGTGCTTGCTAAACACACACGAATGGTGTTCAGAATTAATTATTTTACTAATGTGTCTCCTCGCTCTACTCTTACCACAGAAGAAAAGCTAAGCAAAAAAGAGAAAGGTATAGTAATGTTAAATACCTCGTAGATTTGCGGGATACTGTCTGCAGGATGCCAATACAACTTCATGAATATCTTTCGTTATACCTGTTTATTCGAGATAATTCTTTGTTGCGCCGAGAAATTATTGTCCATTCAATTTGCGTCTGACAACCTCGTAGTGATCCAAATTTACAAACAGACGCTGTCTTCAATTATGAAGAAGTAGAAATTAATATTCGTTGATATCAATCCAATTAAAATCAGCCTAAATATCTTGTCTGATTCCACATATTCATTAGATCGTGGCACATTCTCTCTCCTCTGCATCGGTTTTAACTATGTAGGAAAGAACTGCAGATGCTGGTTTAAATCGAAGGGAGACGCAAAATGCTGGCATAACTCCACGGGTCAGGCAGCATCTCTGGAGACAATGAATGGATGACGTTTCGGGTCGAGACCCTTCACACTGATGTCAGGGGAGGGGCGGGCCAAAGATAGAATGTAATTGGAGACAGTAAGACTAGTGGGAGAAACATGAAATAGGTGCAGGAAGGGGCCAATTGGCCCTTCGATCCAGCACCGACATTCATTGCAAGCATGGCTAATCATCCAGAATCAGTAACCAGTGTCTGCCTTCTCCCCGTATCCCTTGATTCCGCTAGCCCCACGAGCTCTTTTAAATTCATCCAGGGAATTGGTCTCTACTGCCTTCTGTGGCAGAGAATTCCACAAATTCACAACCTGGGTGAAACCGTTTTTTTCTCATCTCTGTTTTAAATGGTCTCCCATTTATTCCTAGAGAGTGGCCTCTGGTTCTGGACTCCCGCAACACCGGGAACATTGTTTCCAGCATTTTTAGCCTGCCCAGTCCTTTTCCAGTTTTATACGTTTCTATAAGATCCCCTCTCATCCATCTAAATTCCAGTGAAGACAACCCCAGTCTTTCAAATCTTTCCTAATATGATAGTTCAGCCATCCCGGGGATTAAACTCGTTAACCTACGCTGCTCCGCCTGAATAGCAAGGATGTCATTCCACAAATTAGGAGACCAAAACTGCACACAATACTTCGGATGTGGTCTCACCAGGGCCCAGTACAACTGCAGAAGGACCTCTTTGCTCTTGTACACAAATCCTCTCGTTATGAAGGCCAATATGCCATTAGCTTTCTTCACTGCCTGCTGTACCTGCATATTTACTTTCAGTGATTTGTGTACAAGGACACCCAGGTCTCGTTGGACTTCCCTTTTTCGTAGTCTGACACAACTGAGATAATAATCTGCCTACTTGTTCTTGCCGCCACAGTGGATAACCTCACATTTATCTACATTATACTGCATCAGTCATGCATCTGCCCACTCAGTCAACCTGTCCAAGTTACCCTGTAACCTCCTAGCATCTACTTTGCAGTTCACACTGCCAGCCAGCTTTGTGTCATCTGCAAATCTGCTAGTGTAAAGTTTAATTCCATCATTTAAATTATTAATATATATATTGTAAATAATTGCGTTCCCAGCATCGAGCCTTATGGCACTCCACACGCCACTGCCTGCCGTTCTGACAGGGACCCGTTTATCCGTATTCTTTTTCCTGTCTGCCAACCAATTCTCTATCCATGTTAATACCCTACCCCAATACAATGTGCTCTAATTTTGCCCACTAATCTCTTGTGTCGGACCTTATCAAAGGCTTTCTGAAAGTCCACATACGTTTCATCCACTGCATCTCCTTGATCCATTTTACTTGTCACGTCTTCAAAAAATTCCAGATTAGTTAATCAGGATTTCCCTTTCGTATATCCATGCTGACCGACCAATCTTTTTACTGCTATCCAAATTCGCCTTTATTACTTCTTAAATAATTGACTCCAGCATCTTCCCCACCATCGATGTCAGGCTAACTGCTCTATAATTTCCTTTTTCCCTCTCCTTATTTTCCTGAAATGTAGGCTAACATTAGCTATTCTCCAGTCCACAGGAACTGAACCTGAATCTATAGAACATTGTAAAATGATGACCGATGCGTGCTCGATTTTCTAGAGCCGCTTACTTGAGTACCCTGAGATGTAGACCTTCAGGCCCTGGCGATACATCAGCCTTCAGTTCCATCAGTCTACCCAATACTATTTGTCGCCGAACGCAAATTTCTTTCAGTGCCTCTGTCTCTCTTGATCCTCTGTACATCTGGGAGATTGTTTGTGACTTCCTTAATGAAGAGAGAACCAAAGTGCCTGTTCAACTCTTCTGCCATTTCCTTGTTCCCCATAATTTCCAGTTTCTGCATCAAGGGACCCACATTTGTTTTAACTAATCTTTTTCTCTTAACATATCTAAATAAGCTTATACTATCCTTCTTTATATCCTTGGCGATCTTACACTCTTACTTCATTTTTCACCCCTTGCTACCCTTTTTGTACTTCTATCGTCCTTTGATTGTTTCCCAGTCCTCTGGCTTCCGGCTGCTCTTTGCTATGTTATATATCTTTGGTTTTATTCCATCCATAACATCCCTTGCCAGCCACCGGTGCCTCTTACTCCCTATGAAATCTTTCATCCTCTTTGGAATGAAATGATCCTGCATCTGCTGGATTATACCCAGAAATTTCTTCCATTGCTGTTCCACCATCATTCCTGCTAGTGTCCTTTTCCACTCTACCTTGGCCAGCATCTGTCTCGTGCCTTCATATTCCCCTTTGATCAACTGCAACACTGACACACTGATTTAACCTTCTCCCTCTCAAATTGCAGATTAAAACTTGTCATGTTATGTTCACTGCCTCCTCGCGCTTCCTTTTCCTTAAGTTCCCTTATTAAATCAGGTTCATTGGGCATCACTAAATCCAGAATTGCCTTCTCTTTGGTTGGCACAAGTACATGCAGCATTCAGAATCCATCTAGGCGTCCAGAACGAACCTGATTTTCCCAGTCTCAATAAAGAATGCATTTGGAGATGGACAAAGATAGAATGTATTCGGGAAAAGTAACACTAGTGGGAGAACTGGGAGGGGGGAGTGGATGGTGGGAGAAAGGAAGGGCTATCTGAAGTTAGAGAAGTCAATGTTCATACCGCTGGGGTGTCTATAGAACCCCAGCGGTATGGAACCCCATACCGGGGTCTATAGAACCCCAAAGCGAAATATGAGGCGCTGTTCCTCCAATTCGCGCTGGCCCTCACTCTGTGAATGGAGGAGGCCCAGGACAGAAAGGTCAGATTAGGAATGGGAGGGGGAGTTGAAGTGCTGAGCCACCAGGAAATCAGGTACGTTAAGACGGACTAAGCGGAGTTGTTCATCGGCGAGTCCAAGCGCAGGCTCGGCGATCGTTTCGATGAATACCTCCGCTCAGTCCATCTTAACTTTCCTGAACTCCCGGTGGTTTGGCACTTCAACTCTCCCTGACATTGCCAGTCTGACCTTTCTGTCATGGGCCTCCTCCATTCACAGAGTGAGGGCCAGCGCGAATTGGAGGAACAGCGCCTCATATTTCGCTTTGGGGTTCTATAGACCCCGGTATGGGGTTCCATACCGCTGGGGTTCTATAGACACCCCAGCGGTATGAACATTGACTTCTCTAACTTCAGATAGCCCTTCCTTTCTCCCACCATCCACCCCTCCTCCCAGTTCTCCCACTAGTGTTACTTTCCCCGAATACATTATATCTTTGTCCATCTCCGAATGCATTCTTTATTTAGACTGGGAAAATCAGGTTCGTTCTGGACGCCTCCTTCATTGTCAGAGTGATTGTCATTGTTATCCGGCAAATGAATGGTCCGTTCATCAGTTAGAGTGCGGTTCTGACTTCCCATCTGCATCATTCGAGACCAATGAACTATCTTTAAGGGGATTCTGTCCGACTTCCAAGTTGTAACTTACAATAAATGCTGTACCCTTTGCCCTTTATCTGTGTATTGTGGATAGCTTGGTTGTATTCATGCGTCGTATTTTCTTTGACTGGATAGCACGATTATAAGCTTTACACGGTACCGCGGTACACGCCACAGGTCTAAACTAAATGGGTCAAAAATAAACTGGAGAGAAAATTGGCTGCATAGAGGGAAGCAGATATTGATCTTAAAATGGCGGCGCTGCGCAGCAGCTGCGGCTCACCTGCAGTCCGTTTGTCTTTTGTATTTGTTGTTGATTTTGTCTTAATTGTAGTGTTTAGATGTCATGTAATGTTTCTTGTGGTTCTGTACTATGTGTGGTGGCGGGGGGTGGAACTGTAAAATTGTCTCTTTCAATCGGAGACCCGACCTTTTTTTCTGGGTCGTGTCTCCGTTCCCGCTGCGGCCTACCTTCGGCCAAACACCTGGAGCTGACGGCCTCCATCTGGGACCACCTGGGACCACCTGGGCTCCGGCCCCGGGCCGCGTGGATATCGGAAGCTCGCAGGTCCTGCTCTGGGTGGGGGCCGACATCGGGAGCCCCGGCTCCGGCAGCGTCTTCGCCCGCCCCGAATCGCGGGGCTTGGGTCGGCCCGCTGCGGACCATTCGCTGTCCGGCGCGGCCTGAAACCGGCCGCGGGATTTTCTCCGCCCGGCGGGGCTTCAATGTCCGGAGCCACGAACGCCCCGATGTGCAGCGGCAGCGTCTTCGCCCGCCCCGAATCGCCGGGCTTCGGTCGGCCCACTGTGGACATTTCACCGTCCGGCGCGGCCTGGAACGTGGCAACGTCAACAGCCTGACTGCGGGAGAAGATGGCAAGGGAAGAGAAAAGACAACTTGGCCTTCCATCACAGTGAGGAGGTGACTGGAGGAGACTCACTGTGATGGATGTTTTTTTGGTTTTTTTTGGTTTGTGACTGTGTGTTATTGTTTATTTTTATTGCTCTTATTGGTGGGCTGTGGGTAACGGAATTTCGTCCAAAAGACCTGTTTTTCAGGATGACCATAAAGGTTTTTCTGATTCTGATTCTAATGAGGAAGTTTGCTTTTCGGACTTGAGGCCTGGTTCCATTGCTGTTTGTTGATTATATTTACGATTTGGATGAGAATGTAGAATACATGATTAGTATGTTTACGTGCGACACTAAAGCGTGTGGCATCGTGCGTAGTGAAGATGGTTACCAAAGTTACAGCAGGATCTTGATCAGTTGGTAAAGTGCCCTGGGAATTGTAAATGGATTCAATGATTCAGCGATGCTTTGTTGTCCCATGTACCTAGGTACAGTGGACGATGTTGTGTTGCATACGCCCCGGTATAATCAAACAGTAGACCTCAGCTTGGAAGAACACAAATGTTCACACGTTTCTGTCGCCGAAAAAGTTACATAACGTTCATCGAACGGTGTTGTCTTCTGCTCGCAGCGACGAACTCTGCCTGCCGTCGCATGTCGTAGCCGGCAGCCGTCCGCCACGTCCACTCGTCGATCACGGCGCAGACCCCCCCCCCACCACTTCCCCACGACGCCCCCTCTTTATTCTCAGTGTCTCCCCAGTGGGTGCCTCGTAGTGGTCCTCGGACCCACGTAGAGACCCTCATTTTTTTCAGCCGCCCCTCGCTGGGTACACCATTCGCTCAAGGCGCACCCTCGACGGGTTGTTCCCGGCGGCCATCCTCAGCGACGCGGGTCCCTCTAGGCTCTCGACGGTCCACCTTCCTCTCCACAGACCACCTCACTCTCTACGGTCCACCTCGTTTTCGACGGGTCACCTCGTTCTCGACGGTCACAATACGCTCGCGATGGTTCCCGTACTTACTGGACGGTCCCTCTACGCTATTGACGCCCCCCTACGTTATCGGCGGTTCGTCCCGTAGCCGACGGTAGCTCGGGCCGTATTCGGATTCCGCGGAGGGCAAGCCGGTTATACCGTGCAATTTTTGGTCCTCGGTCGTGGTGGGCGAGCCTGGCCTGATACTGGGCTTGGCCGTAGCCCTGTCGCAATGCTCCAGGGGCGCAGCTGGCCGGAATAATCCTGACGCGCGCTTTGCGATTAATGCAGATTACAGTAGGATGCTGCATTTTAGGAATCAAATCAGGCATGGCAAAATCCTGGGAAATATTGTAGTGAAGAGAGATCGATGTGACCAGATACATAGCTCATTGAACGTGATGGCACGGATACATATGGTGGTCCAGATGTCTTTCGTTTCATTGGCCTTCATCAGCCAGAATATTGCGTGCAGAAGTTCGGATGTTATGTTACGACTGTACAAAATATTGTTGCGTCCACATGTGAAATGGTGTGTTCAGCTTTGGTCACCCTGCAATAGGAAGCAAGTTCTTAAGCGTAAAAGAGAACAGGTACGATTTACGAAGATGATACCAGAGTGTGAGTGCCTGAGCTACTGGTAGATGTGGGACAGGCGAAAACGTTATTCGCAGGAGGATAACGGTGATCTCATAGAGACGTACAAGATCATGAGAAGGATAGGCAGAGAAAATGCACAAAGGTTCTTTATCCAGGGAAGGGAAATCAAACCCTGGCGACATGTGTTTAAGTTGAGCGGTAAGTTGTATATTGTGCATCATATAGAACGATGCCTAACGGACCTGCAGTACAAATGTCAACCACCATCGTGTAGCTTGTAGCTATATAGCCTTTCCTTATAATAGCTCACAGGTAACTAAAGGCCCATAGAGATTTTGAAAGTATGTCCACAGTCAAAGTCATCTTAACGTCTCCAACCGTCTCGTAGAGCAAAAGACAAACAAATTAAAATGTTGAAACGAAAGTAGAATTAATTTATATCAAGCATAGACCGCTATTGTTAGAAAGTAATGCAGACACCTTAAAGTGCAAACAAATTAAATAGACACCAACCTTGAGAACTCCACCGGATTTACGTTTTCAATCTAATGATTTGAATAGGTGTCTGGTCGACCATGTTATTCTGAACGAAACGCTTTCAAGCCCACATTCCATCTGGAGAAAACATATTGTTATAACCGGTATCTGCGATATTCTGAATTAAGAACCAGATATTTCATCATGCAAGTGTATCTGGCACTTGCATGGAATGCAGAAAGTGAATTCGCTGCAACATATCCAGAGGCACAAAGTGTTCAATTACATTTGTAATTACTGGGGTAGTGACGCAGTACACACCAGGATTTCATGAAACATATAAATTGCAACTGACAAAACGATCGCGAAGGTTATGCTACAAAAACGCAATAGAGCATCTTTCCGAACAAAAGTAAGCATAACCATGCATACTTGGGATCCAATGGCAACGTCATTGCTGAGGCACAGACGATAAATATTACTTGGGTCAGGCCAATTTGGAAAGTGTCTTGAGATCATTCGAAATATAATACCATTTAAAAAATCCAGAAGTTGGGGACGCTGTTTTGATAAATTCAAAGTCTCACATCAGTTTGCACACTAATTGTCACCGCTACTGAATGCCGCCTCATTGTCTGCATTTGTACGCAGCATTCAAGCATCTCGACACAATGCATGACAGAACCGTTCACTTGCAGTTTTCAATACGTTACAATCTCTTAATCCACACGGCCGTCCCAACTAGGCCTTTTTTTTCAATGTCATCGGTAAAATTCAGCCTTCCCATATAGGCAATTCATACGAATTTTATAATTCTGAACCTCTACCACAAAACATTCTCAATGTAAACCGTTAGATGAGAACATTGCAAATTGCAAGTTCCCATCGATTTCACAATTCATAATCGCTTGATAATATATATTTATTTTTATTGATTCTAACTGGTTTGCAATTCAAGAACTCCCAATACAATAAAAAAAATGCGGGATAGGTTTAATATAAGTTTGATGATGTCGAGGAGGTGGCATATACCTATAAATTTAAGTGTGAATAGTAATCGGTATTAAATTTCGATCATTGCGGAAATGTTCCCATTATGAAGAAACGTGTTGAGGACAGCAAATCAGCAGTCCGTCAGTTGCAAAGCATCAAAAGGAAAATACAGTTTGACATTCTGGATCTGATTAAAATGGAGAATGTTAAATTAATTAATCGGTAGCCGTTGTGACTGGAGAAAGTAACGTTTTCCAGTCCATCCCGTTTCACCAGAAGAAGCAAAGTTTTAGATTAAGCAGGAGGAATTGAAGACGCAGCGAATAAAGGCAATGACTCCAATAAGCTGCAGAATTAAATATAATTGGTCACATATTGACGTGGTGCCATGTGAGGGGCAGGCTGGTGAACTGGTAATTGCAACCGAGCTTAATGGAACAAACATTAATTAATACAATTATAGTCGATCAAAACGGTAGCAGTATTCAATTATAGAACTCCGCATTTTGCTGGAAACACGATTAAAAAAATAATAATCTGGAAACGCGAGTGCTCAGGCTGCATCTGCATTGAACGGAAACAGTTAGTATGAAACGCTGTTCACAGCACTTGATCAGATAGGAGTACATACAATTAAGAAGGGCATAAATTGGTCAAGGATTTAGAATCATTTTCTAGGGAAATATTAATGATTATAAGGCATCATTTTACGAGAAGGGATGGAGGGAGGCCTCACTGTTAATGTTGTGGGTTGGGCTTTTATTTTTAACATACTGTGATCTATGGCTAGAACGCGCTGCCAGGTGGTGATAGTGGAGTCAGATACGATCATATGCTTTTACATGGGCATTTGGATATGATGGGAATTGGGAGACCAGAAAAGTGCAGGGCATGTTCGTTTAACATGCCGCCACGTTTGGCACGGAAATTGTGGGCCGACGATGTTGCCCCTGGTCTGTACCTTGGTTCTGCGTTCTGTGAATGAAACATACATTGAGTATAAGATGAGAAAAATTAGGAAATTTGTCTTTGTTTTCGAGGGGACAGGAAGTAAGGACAAAATTGTAAAATATACCAAAAACAAGGCGATAACCATGTCAATCGCTGAAACGAATTATGTAGTTAAGGATGGCATCTTGCGAACACCGTATCGGCATCAGAACAGTTGCACCACTGCCGTCACGACAGGGAAATAGGCATAACTTTCTTACATGAAGCAGGTCTGCTGGCAGTGCAGCCAGTGTAACCTTGGATATATTTTTTGATATTTGTCGCCCAACGATAACTGGTTACATGTTGCTTATGGATATGGAAAAGGGCATGGAGCTGGGCGATCGTGCTTGTTAATGCTATATTGTTGTGGAATGTACGGGTAATTTGATGAAAACAACTGTCTGAAAAAGATTGTCTGCTCCATGGTGACATTTCTAGTAAGTGCGCAGAGGAATCAGGAAGCTGACGATCATCCTCTACAACATGGAGCCAATGCGTAATTGAGCACGTCTAACATGTTGGTCCACAAGTTTAAAACCGATGCTCCAGTCGGATCTTAGTGAAAGGAGTAATACAAAAATAGTGCATTAGAGTGAGAGCGAACGGTCTAAGAACGCGCAACAGATTTGTATTTGCATAATTCAGCTTATAACCAGTGACACAAGTGCATATCTGAGGTGTTAATAACTGATTGTCAGCGTGTTGACTTTCTCTGCACATGTATTATTCGTACCGACAATGGGTAAAAGTGCATCACGGATATTAGCGTTAAGAACATCCGGTAAACCCGAATTCCAATAAGTTATCCCATATCCTTGTACTGGTAGGCATGCTAATTGTTTTGGCAGTGATTATTTCGCGTTCGCCAACCTATTTTGCACGATTGTATTCTATCATTCTCTTGAGCACATGACAAAATTAGTTGTCTTAAGTGATCCCAATTTGTCCTTCTGCAATAATGACATAGCAAACAATCAAACATTGCACCAGCATATCCTAACCTCATCTAAGTTGACGCATTGTGTTATCGTTGACATACATATATGGGGGATGGAAATATTCACTGCTGACCTCTGGCTTTGTTTGTTGTTTTAGAAATTGAAACTTTATTGACTTCTTTGAATCGCGCAGGTAAGTGACAAACATTTCAAATTAGGTTGAGTGTCTGCGATTCAATTAAGGTTCTTTTGCATTTCCATTTGATTTATTGCACATGATTTTTTTCGATTCCATGGCCACATTTATTGACACGAATTAATGGGTCAATTAATACTCGTAATAATAGTAATAATTTTGCCAATGGAAGTGAATGACGGCATGACTGTATTAATTCCACGTGCTCGCTTCAAGACGACACTAATTTAGTAAACATCGCTGACATAAATGAATAGTTTATTTTTCTCATTATTTCACCACGCAACTTCTAATTCTAGATTGCATGTATTTTTGGTTCCTCACTACAGAAGATACACTGAGTAAAACGGAACAAGGTATAAACATTAAATATACATTTCCTGCCAAGTTAATTATTTTAATTATGGTAAAATCACGACTTTGCACGAGCTAGTCATACATAAAGACAATGTTTTCATAAAGGCAGCAGATTTGGGTTGACCATCGTTCTTTATCAAGTATTTCCGCTGTTCAGATCAAGACTTATTTCACTTTGACAATATGATGACAGATTCTTACATTACTACACAGCTAAATGTTTACCACCGGAAATTATGTTTAAAAAAACACAGATCGTCGACAGTTTTGATTAGTTTACATCGAACGACACAGCAATGCAGTCCATGCTAGAATGGCATTGTATTTATTCCGATAATTGTGACATATGTGACTCACTACCCTTTTCCCTAGACTGAGTTTTCCGTTATTTGCTTAACTAATACCCGCAACGCTAAGCATTTAAAGGCAGAAGACAGTCGTTTGCAAGGTCAAAATGAGAATTTGCATTAGAATCCTTTTGTGTATATTTGTCTATTTCCGGCACCTGCCCCATGATGACTTGAAAAACTGTGCTTTTGATCGGATTTTAAGATGGCCACATCAAGTTGTAGGTCCAGTAAAATCCCATAAAATCCAAATCATATGTATATTGTAAAGGAAAGTGCATCGTGCAACGTGAAGGAAAACTTCTCAGGTTATTTACGTGTACACGCACGTCAGCTGGTAACCACTGCACAGGATAAGCTGAATCCATGTTGTTTGATAAGATTTGATTATGCGTCCATAACATTTTGTGTACCCTGGACATTTTAAGTCTTGACTTAGTATTTTCACGCATATTTCCTCATTAGAATTGGAGGATCTTCAGCTGAAGTGCAGTGAGTATGGAACGCCAACTCTCGCTGTGTATTTGGCACAGTGGCTTGGATGTTCTCTTTATGTAGACACTTCTAATAACTAACTTTATATCACCAAAAGAGAAATAAGCTTAAAATTGCTTCACGTCTTCTATTACAGAGTTTCCTGAAGTCGAAACCAGTATTGGTATGTGTTTTTTTCCCCGGGATGTTGCATTCCATTTATCTTCCCAAAGCGTTTCGAAGACTGGCTCTGCACAATTCTATCCTGTGCAGATATTGTTCAATTATCTTCGTCTCAAAACAATTCATCAGAGTTTGTATTTCCTTTCACCTCATTTAATGGTACTTGAAATTGAAATTGAAAGGTTTGCATGGCTGTTTATCATAATGCATTCGGCAAAATGAAAAATCTAAATCCTTATGCCGTCTTTTAAACCTAAGAGTGACTGCCTAATCCACAGTCTCTTATTCCCAATTGTATTATCACCACTCTCGTAAGTAAACAGCCTCAATAGTTGGACAATAATTTCACTGTGATTCCTTGACATACTGCTAAAATATTCATTGTAATCCATGTGATATAATTGAAGGAAATTTTGAAGTACCAAACACACACTGCTGTTTCAAACATTCACTGATATAGTGCAGTATGTTTATTGTTAATTATGTTCTTAAAGTTAAGAATTACACACTTCTCGACATAGTTGCTATATGAGCCTACCATGTCATTTACCTATCCATCCTCTTGGATTGTGAGATTACATGTGTAAATTACACATCGAATCTACATAAAGCAATAAACCGATTGAACTTTAACGACAGAAGTGAAAGTAAATTGTGAATATTCTGCCAAGAAAATCACTATTGGAACAAAGTCTTGAATCTTCAGAGAACTTTGTCCCTGCAACCTTAGCTTTCTTCATCCCCGCGCAAATATTTCTTAAGTAATTGATAAATGTGTGGTGTCGCATTTTGAGAAGAAGAACAGGGCAGAATCTACACAGCGAATGGCGAGCTGTGGGAAGTGAATGGGGAGGGGACCGGTGGTGCGACCGGGGACGGCACCGGAGAAGAAGAACAGGGCAGAATCTACACAGCGAATGGCGAGCTGTGGGAAGTCTAGAACGCAGGAACACTGTTCCTTGAAAATTTCATCTCAAGTAGACAGGAGGGAGGGCAGAAGGCTTTTGAAGCATTCGCCTTCATCAGTCAGGGTGCTGATTATAGTTGTTGGCACGCTATGTTACAGTTGAACTAGGCATTAGTGAATCTACATTTCGACTAACATGTTGAAGTGTATTCATTCCTTAACGGGAAAGTTGCAAATCTGGAAAGCTGCAGAGAATATTTCCAAGGATGTTGCCACGACTCGAGGGCCTGAGATATTGGGAGAACTTGAGCAGACTAGGACTTTATTCTTTAGAGCTCAAGAAGATGTCGGGTGCTCTTATGAAGGAGTATAAGATCATGAGAGGACCAGATAGGGTAAATACATATATTACGCAGATTACGTAGGTTTAAGGTAGAATCGGAATGTTTCCATTGGAAACTGAGGTGCAACGGTTTATACGCAAAGGGTGGTGAATATATGGAACGAGTTGCCAGATTTGCTCGATGACGCAGGTACTCGCACAACGGTTAAAAATAATTTGGTAGCCGAAACGTTAATATCGCATATGGGGAAGTATGAATGGTTACACAAAATCGCCGTATCTAATGGGTGGCCTGCTGACCCGACCGGCGCGTATGCGGTACGAATCAGCATCACTTCCGTTCACGGGTGAAGTGAATGGGGAGGGGACCGGTGGTGCGACCGGGGACGGCACCGGAGACCCGTCGGGTGTAGGTGGTGAAGCAGTCAAGTTGGGCGCCGAACGCCGTGGAGAGGCGGCGGGGGACCCAGTCTCCGGTAGTGGTAGGGTATGCAAAATGCGAGACCTCTGGATGTGTAGTCGCAGGTTGCGGTTCCTTCACCGGATGGAGGTGTTGACGGTTGCGTCTGTAAAAGGCTCCATTCAAGCTAACCAGGTAGAAGCACAGCTCATTGGCAGGGCTGTGGATGTGACCTAGACGGCTGTAGCCCTTGGTGGTCTAGAGGCGAACGAGCTGTCCACATGTGGCTTACTGGATTTGTCGAAAATACGTTTTTTATGCATTGCGCTTGAATTGTAGTCGTTCCTGGACCACGGGCGGCGAACGGACCTGCGGCTGCAAAAGCTGCTGGGGTACAGGCAGGGCATCACGGGTTTGGCGAGACAGCAGTCGCTGGGCTGGGGAACCCGGTATGGGATCCCTGGCAAAGTTCCATAAATTGAGTAGGGCCAGGTAGACGTCAGATTTATCGAGGTATGAACGCGCCATTAGTTGTTTTGTGCTTAGGACGGCTCGTTCGGCGAGTCCGTTGGACTGCGGAAATTCAGGGCTGCTGGTGACGTGCCCAAAGTCCCATCGTTCAACAATGTTTTTGAAAAGCTGGCTGGTGAACTGGCTGCCGTTGCCGGATAGAAGACTTGCAGGGGAGCCGTGCACGGAAAAATGGCGTTGCAGCTTCTGGATAACTGCTGCAGATGTGATGGTTTGGAGTAGATCGATGTCAAACCAGCCCGAATAAGAGTCGACAAGAACCAGATAGTGTTTCCCATGCCATTCAAATATGTCACTGGCTACCGTGGACCACGGTAGAGGAGGAACCGGGTGCGGCAGTAAATGCTGCCTTTGCTAGTGTGGCGTGAGGCTGTTGCAGATGGCGCAGACTTCAGTTTTGTCACGTATGTACTTGGACATACCAGGCCAATAAAACATGCTCTATGCCCGTTGTAAGGTGGCCTCCACGCCGGGGTTACCCCTGTGGACGGCGTCGAACTACTTGACTCGAAGGACAGCTGGGACCAACTGCCTTGTGGCCTTTGACTATCCCGTCCTGTAACACCAGCTCGTCGCTAACCAGGAAGTATGGGCGGATCGCGAGCGGGGTGCTGTGTTGTTTATCCGGCCAACCACGCCGGATGACTGCGGACGGCAGTTGTGAAGTCTCGTCAGCAGCGGTGTGCTCAGCCAGGCTGCTTAGGCAATCAGTAGGGACATACGATACCTTCATTACGGAGAACTGATCCAGTTCAGAGGGCTGTTTTTCGCTGATTTTGCATGGCGCCCTTGTAAGCAATGTGTAAGCAATGTGCATATTTGCGTGTAAGCAATGTGCATATTTTTGCCTTTTTTGTACACAATGTCGAAATCAAAACGCTGCAGCTGCATCATCATTCGTTGCAGGCGAGCCGGAGCAGCGTGAATGCGTTTGTTCAAGGTGGTGACCAGCGGCTGTGTGGTCCATTTCTATTGTCACAGACTTTCCAAAAATAAAGTCTTTGAATTTCGTGTAGGCGAAAACCACTGCAAGTAATTCCTTTTCGATCCGTGCACAACGTTGTTCAGTGTTGGTTACCGTGCGAGAGGCATAAGAAACAGGCTTACAGTCGCCATCTGCAGTGGACTGCAGGCAAGCAGCTCCAATTCCGTACTGGAACGCATCACATGTGAGCGTGACTGGTAATTCTAAAGCGAAATATGCGAAGGTGGGTGCAACTTCAAGGATATCAAAAGCCCTTTGGTGATGCGGATCCCAGGACCATGCAGCGTCTTTGTGTGTGAATTCCGGCAGGCGGGCAGATATATCGCTCAGGTTGGGAATGAATTTCCCTTGGTAGTTGACCATTCCAAGGAACCTTTTATTTACAAAATGCAGTAAATCAGCAGGTCAGGCAGCACCTCGGGAGAGAAGGAATGGGCGACGTCTCGGGTCGAGAGCCTTCTTCAGACTGATGTCAGGGGGGCGGGACAAAGGAAGGATATAGGTGGCAAAATGTGGACGTAGAGTAGGAGGGCAGGAGAAGGGCAGTGGGGCGATTTCTCCTCAAGGTATGGCCACTTTGAAGAAGTTCTCCTCCGACGGGAGTTTAGCAACATGCTCTCTCGCTGCTCCCCCTCTGTGATTTCTCCTGCCTGCTCTTTTCTATCTTCCCTCATATGACAGTCCCGCCATACCAGAGATCAATCTCGTGAACCTCTGCTGCACTGCCTCAATTACAAGGATGTCCTTCCTCAAATTAGGAGACCAAATCTATAAACAATACTCCAGATGTGGTCTTACCAGGGCCCTCTGCAACCTATACCAGGGCCCAGGGTCTTACCAGTGCCATTTACCAGGGCTGCCAGTGTTAGCGACCAGCGAATCACTCACGGCGAAGCCATTAGCGGAATGGCCTTGTCGTTATTGAACAACCCAAGAAGCGGCTTGTGGTCCGTGTTGATTACGAATCGTCGTCCGTTCAAGTATGTCTGGAACTTCTTAACGCAGAATACTAAGGCTAGACCCTCCTTATCCAGCTGCGAGTAGTTTCCTTCGGCGTTATTCATACTGCGTGAAGCGTAGTCTAATGCCATTTCCATGCCATCTTCCATGACGCGTGACAGCACTGCCCCTACTCCGTAAGGGTTGGTGTCGCAGGAGAGAACGAGCGGCTTGTTGCTGTCGTAGTTCGTCAGAACTTTGGACGATTTCAGGCTTTGCTTAGCTTGTGCGAACGCATTCCGCTGAGCTGGTCCCCAGTGCCATCGAACCGTTTTGCGCAGCAGTTGATGAAGCGTATGAGATCGAGCTGCTGTATTCACCGTTAACCTGTAGTCTCCGCAGATTCTCACGCCACCGTCTGCCTTGTCAATGGAGACAATCGGTGCTGCCCATTTCGAGTGTTGAACGGGTTCTATGATTTTCTCTTCCAGTAGGCGATCTAATTCGCGATCAACGCGATCGCGACGGGCCAGCGGCACTTGTCGAGCCTTGTTGAATTTCGGTGGTCCAGCCGGGTTGATGTAGATGTCGACTTCGAAGCCCTTGGGCTCCGCTTTAAAGAGGTCACCGTATTTGGAGAGATGGCTCTGCAGGCGGTCGTTCACGATGACCTGGTTCAACTCCTGCCAGTTGAGCCGCAGAACTTTCAACCACTTATGGCCAAGTAGGCTTGGCCCAGCCCCTTCGCTACCAGTAGCTTGAGCGTCGCTGTTTCTTGGCGTCGCTGGTTCGGTTCGGGCATACTCCCAACAATTCCACTTTCTCTCCAGTGTAAGTATGGAGAACCACGATGCTGTCACGAAGGTGTAAACGTTCACCTTATCGCCACTGGTCCTTCCACGTCTCCACTGATAAGCGTAACTCCAGCTCCGGTGTCGATTTGCATGGGGAGGTCTTTCCACCACACACATGTTCTCAGTGAAAGTAGTAACTTTCTTCTCACTTTTAATATGATAAAGACCATACACATCACCTTCCTCGGTCAGTTAGTGGCTTTTTTTCCAATTTTCCGGCTGACTGCTTTTCCTGCCGTTTTTTCCTTCCACTCGGAGCATTTTTCCCACTCGACTTGCACACCCGTGAGTAATGCCCTTTTTTCCGCAGTTGAAACAATCCAACTGTTTCGCTGCACAGTCGTTCGGGTCACCGTGGGGAGAGCCATCACAGCGATAACACAAAGATCCACTTACGGTTCCCTGCTTGGGCTGACCACTGTGAGGCCCCCTTAATTTCGTGATTTTGTTTATCGCTTCGCTTGGCTTTTGTTTCCCGTCACGGAGATCAGCCGTGTTGCGGTCTGCCGTCTCCATAGCGGTGGCAATACCGAGTGCCTTGTCGAAATCCAAAGTGGCTTCCGACAATAATCGACGCTGAATGCGTTCATCATCAATCCCACACACCACACGATCACGTAACATATCCTTGAGATTCCACCCATAAGCACAATGTTCAGCGAGGTGGCGTAACTCAGCCACATAATCAGCGACTGACTCACCAGGTTGACGATGACGAGAGTTGAATTTGTAGCGCTGGACGATGACCGACGCTTTCGGGACCTTCTGATTAGTGACTGTTGAAACAATCGCGGAATATTCGACTTGCCCAGGTTTCTGTGGAGCAAGTAAACTCGAGATGAGTCTGTACGTTGGTCCTCCATATACGGAAAGCATGATGGCTCTCTTCTTTCCCGCATCTGTAATGTCGTTGGCTAGGAAGTAATGTTCAATGCGCTCGGCGTACTGCACTCAGTCACCATTTGCAACATCAAATTCCCCTATTGCGCCATAAATAGCCATGGTAGCCTCAACAGCAAATCACAGGCGAAACTTCAAAACAAGTTTATCGTCGTCGCCAATGAATGATATGGTTTTACTCAATATTATTCTCAAAAGCACGCATTGAGTGGGAAACCAAAACAACACACGTCTGGACACAAGATCGCTATTTTAACTCTCTGTGTATTTTCGCAAATGCGCAGGAACCATATTGTTGCATGCATAGATCACATAGCAGCTTTACCTTATTGTTGCATGTATACATCACAGATATACGAAAGCAATTTCCTTTTCAACATTCCTGAGCAAGTATATCCCTTCCGTATTTATGACAGAAGAAGCAATGAAGAATAAGGAACAAGGTAACCGTTGCCTCAAAATAAAGTTTGGTTTTCTAATTTTCCTTCAGATAGTATGCTTGTTTCATAAACGGTAGAGCTTAGTACAATGTGCTCCCCACGACGCTGTCCAATGTTTGGCCTTATTGCAGACGAAACATTGGCGATGTCCATTAGTCAATGCTCAGAATATTGCGAAAGCTAGAATTTCAGAATCCCCTCGCGCTGCACAACATTGTTCCATGAACCAACAGACTCGCTATTTCATCACTGCTTAGGAACACATCCAATCGACATAATAGGCCTGATCGGAGAAGATGAGGGTGAAATAATTTCTCATGTTATTCGAAATTGCCTTTGCAAGCAAACTTTTTCATGATCCCACAACTTATTGGTCATTCTGACGATTATTGTTCCATAATGAAAGAGACACTTCCAATCCGAACGAAATCCGAAATTATAAGCAGTTGAATTAAACAGAGTTGTCCGAATTGTTTGTGTAATGGCAGTTTCTATACCATCTCGAAATCCCACTTCGATAGCCATTACTTCTCGGGGATGAAAGGTAGTTTACGCTTACGCACACGTCGCACCCTGATATGACAAAACGAATCTTCCAAACTTCTTTTCTTCATTAATTGGTTTTATTAAAGTAGCACAACTCATAGAGTAATTCATCAGTTTCCGTACTTTATCAACTGTTTCTTCTTCAAACAATATCTAGAAATTCTTGCAGCTATTACCGTATGGTTCTTACAAATATAACCGGTGCGAGCGCATGGTGCGAGTGCGTGTGGCTAAAGAACTGTATGCTCACCATCCACCGAGTCTAAACTGACCCACAACCTCTGTCGACACACCAGCCTCCTCCCATCTAGACACTCCCAATTACGCATTGTCACACCCACAAGCAGGCAAAAAAGACACAAACTAGAAATATTAAAACAAAGCCATAACACAATGACAATAACTGAATTAAGCATAAATGGCTCCTACATACCGGCCCCTATCAAATGAGCTATAAAAGCTTAATATTCATACAATAACAAAACAATACGCATTACATATACATCAGCGTACAAATTTCTTTCGGAATTCTTCAATCTTCTCCTTCACCTTCCAGAAGCAGGCATATCTTGGTTATTGGTCTTACCAAATTGTTGTCCTTAGTTTGAAGTCGTACCGTACGCACAAAACCCTCTAACGTCCGGCATAATCTCCAGTATCCTGCCCATCAACCAAGAACCACGTGGTGCAGTAGAATCAACCACCAAAACGATATCACCTGGAATAAAATTTCTTCTCACTCTCAACCATCGTTGAAGTTCCTGAATTAACGGTAAATATACTCATGTCCACCTTGACTTTCAACTTGTCATGATCCGTTTCCAAACTACTCATACCAGTCCGAATTTTCTTTCTCTTACGAGACCACTGCAAAAGCATTGTTCTTAATTTAAGAAACCAAACCACCACAGTCTTCAATCTATTCCATGATGAAAAGTAAGTAATTAGATAGTTTGTGAAATCTTACTAGTGTCATTCGCTACAATGTCTTGTTTGACCTCCGGATCATTGGTAAGGATTTCAGTTTCCAGCTTAAACTTTGGCCATTCACTGTCTGGTCTACAGAGAAACTCTGGCCCGCTGATCCATCTCTTATTACTTAAGAAGCGGTCCGCTGTTAATCCTCTAGACGCCGCATCCGCAGGATTCTCCTTGGTATTAATATACTTCCACTGTGATATCTTAGTAGCATCCCTTTTTAAAGAGACCCTGTTTGCTACGAAGGTTAGGAAACGTGTGTTTTCATTATTAATGTACTTAAGCACTGTCATGCTATCACTCCAAAAAGTAGACCCCACCAGCTCAAGCTGCAGCTCCTTATGCAGCAATATGTCAATTCTAACGGCTAAGACTGCGGCTGCAAGCTCCATCCTGGGAATCGTCATTTGCTTCAAAGGTGCCACTCTAGCCTTTCCCATTAAGAACGCAGTATGTACTTTACTGTCATCGTTTTCCAGTCTCAAATACGAAACTGCACCATGACCACTTTCACTTGCGTCAGAAAAGTGATGCAGCTGTGCAAATCTGATTCGACCAAAGTTTGTAGGCTTCATACATCGGTCCACTCTGAACTCCGAGATCTTGTTTTTTGTTTTTTTTTTAATTTTGAAAAGCATATGTACAGATAGAAATAAAAGACAAATTTGTTACAAAGTTCTTACATAGCTTCAATTTTTAAATTTTTAAAGAAAGAAAATAAAAAATAAAGAAAGAAAAAAACAACTATAAACTATTGGGAAGAGAGAATTTAAAAAAAAGGTATAAC
Organism: Rhinoraja longicauda; assembly: GCF_053455715.1. Lineage (NCBI taxonomy): Eukaryota > Metazoa > Chordata > Chondrichthyes > Rajiformes > Arhynchobatidae > Rhinoraja > Rhinoraja longicauda. The sequence goes on along the minus strand of NW_027601328.1, from coordinate 13,878 downwards.
TATAAAAATTAAAGGGGGTAGATCCGGGAGATAATAACCACAGTTGTACATCCAACCCTAAACTCAAGTTTCAACTTTTAATTTTAAATTTTTATTTTAGTCCTGTGTCAAACCCATTTACTTTTCTAAAAATTCAATAAATGGAGACCATATTTTAAAAAATAAATCAGTTTTGTCAATTAAGGCAAATCTTATTTTTTCCAAATGCAGGGTTTCTGTCATTTCCGTAGTCCACATTTTAATTGTGGGGGTTATTGTTTTTTTCCAAAATTTATGTATTAATTTTTTCGCAGTTATTAAACTGTAATCAAGAAATTGTACCTGACTTGTTGTAAGGTTTGTAATATGTTCTGATAATCCTAATATAATTAATTTTGGATCCATATCCAATTGCTTGTCGATAACTTTAGAAACTATTTTAAACATATCCAACCAGAAATTTTGCATTTTTATGCAAGTTACGAAAATATGAGTTAAATTAGCTTCGTGAAATTGACATTTATCACAAATAGGAGAGATACTAGGAAAATCCTATTTAATTTCGTCTTCGAATAATGTAATCTATGTATTATATTAAATTGTATTAAGGAATGTCTAGTATTTAATGAACATTGGTGTATATGTTGCAAACTTTCATCCCATATATCTTGCATTATGAGTTGATTCAATTCGTCCTCCCATGCTCGTCTATAAGATTCTGATGACGGAATGTCAGTGTCTAGGAGAGTATTATAAATAAAGGATATTAATTTATTTGAATTATAATGTCGATTCAGGCATACATCAAGAGTTTCTGGACCTCTAAATTCATATTCTTGCATGTGTAATTTTACATAATCTCTAAGTTGTAAATATCTAAAATAATTATTAACATGTAATCCGTACTTCTGCTGTAAATCCTGAAAAGAAAGAAAAGTTCCCTTATGATAAAGATCTCCCACTCTTTTAATTCCATAACTTTTCCATTGAGCAAATCCTCTATCTAAGACAGACGGTTTAAAAGAAGGGTTATTCGCAATAGGGAGGAAAGCAGATAATTTACTCAGTTTTAATGTAAGTTTTAATTGTTTCCAGGTACGGGTAACACTGTGTATAATCGGATTACCTCCATATGTTTTTTTATTTAAATTTATTGGAGCTAAGAGGATCGCACCAATATCAAATGGTAAATAATCCTCTTTCTCCATCTTTAACCAATCCGGTTGTTGATCAGTGTCATCCAACCAGCATGTTATATTTTTAATATTAACCGCCCAATAATAAAATAAGAAGTTAGGTAAGGCAATTCCTCTATTAGTTTTAGACTTACATAGATGTCTTTTATTTATTCTATGAGTCTTGTAGTCCCAAATAAAATTAGTAATAATTGAATCGATTATTTTTTAAAACTTTTTTGGAAGATAGATCGGAATTGCTTGAAATAAGTATAGTAGCTGTGGAAGAAAGATCATCTTTATAGCATTACTACGACCAACTAATGATATAGGGAGTGTTTTCCAAAATTTGATATTTCTGTGTAATTTAGTAAGTAAAAGAGGAAAATTTAATTTAAATAAAGAAGTATATTTCCTAGTCACGTAAATTCCAAGATATTTAAACTTTTCATAGGCAATTTTAAAAGGAAATTGTTGAAGTATGGCCGGATTGTGCTCCATTATTGGCATAATTTCACTTTTGTACCAGTTAATTCTATAACCTGAAAATGAACCAAATTGAGTTATGAGATTTAATAAATTCGGAATGCTAATTTCAGGATTTGTAATGTATATTAATACATCATCCGCATATAAAGAAAGTTTATTGGTTGTATGTTTAGTGTTATAACCGTGAATATCTGAATTTGATCTAATACTTTCAGCAAGTGGTTCTGTAACGAGGGCAAATAGAAGCGGAGATAGTGGGCATCATTGTCTATAACCCCTAAATAAATGAAATTTGGATGACAGCATTTGATTAGTTAATATTCTAGCTGTTGGGGATGTATATAAAAGTTTCACCCATGAACAAAAATTTTCACCTAATTGAAATTTTTCCATCACTGAGAAAAGATAGGGCCATTCTACTTGATCAAATGCTTTTTCAGCATCTAGCGAAATGATTGCTAAATCTTCGTTTAATAGTCTATTTGAATATATTATATTGAACAAGCGTCTCAAATTGAAAAATGAATATCGTTTACCTATAAAGCCTGATTGGTCGGGGTGTATCAATTTATCTATAACTAGACTTAATCTATGAGCTAAGATTTTCGCTAATATCTTCTGATCAGTATTTAAAAGAGCTATCGATCTGTACGAACCAGGGTCTTCAGAATCCTTATCTTTTTTAGGAATAAGTATTATTGTTGATTCTTTTAGAGTTTGTGGTAATCTCTGTTGTTTAAAGGCGTAACTATATACAGTTTGCAAACGTGGAGAGATCAAATCACTATTTTTTAAATAAAATTCATTATTTAAGCCGTCAGGGCCAGGAGTCTTCCCATTTTTCATGGATTTAATGGTCTCTTCAACGTCTTTCATAGTTATTTCTGCGCCCAGTAAGTTTCTGTCACTCTCACTCAAACCAGGGAGGTTACATTCCTGCAAAAAAATTGCATCTGCGCAGAGCTATCTGTTATTTTTGATGAATATAATGTCTGATAAAATTGCAAAAATCTCTGATTAATATCCTTGGGTAGTTTAAGCAAATCTCCGTTATCTGATCTAATTTTATGAATTGTAGATTCATCTTCTAATTTACGGAGTTGACGTGCTAGCAATTTCTGTGGTTTATCTCCAAATTCAAAATGTTTTTGTTTACTATATTGAAAAAGCCTTAAAATGTGAGCTGAGAGTATATAATTTAACTTATATTTGAGAGCAGCGATTTTATTATGTATTTCAATAGATGGAGCGATGGCCTTTGTTATGTCTAACTGCTTTATCTGACTTTCTAGCTCATGTTGTTCAACCCGCTTCTTCTTGTTTTGAGACGCTTGAAAGGCAATAATACATCCTCTCACAAACGCTTTAAATGTTTCCCAAAGCAGGGACGCAGGTGTTTCAGGGAGGTCATTTGCGTAAAAAAAGGTTTCAATTTGCGATTTAAGATAGTCATAACATGCTGTTTCATTTAAAATTTGAGGATTAAATCTCCAATTGGTCTGTTTCCCCGTTACTCCTTGGAGTTTTACCTTAAATGTTAAAGGGGCATGATCGGATATAATAATATTATGATATTTTGAATTATACGTATAAGGAATAAGTTTGGAGTCCACCAAGAAATAGTCAATTCTTGAGTAAGTTTTATGCACTGGTGAATAAAATGAATACTCTCGGCCTGAAGGGTTTTCAATTCTCCAAACATCTTTTATATTTGCACTATTTATATAAGAGTTTAATAATTCACACGACTTGGATTTTGTTTACCTTTGAGTTGACGATCTATCCAAGTAAGGATCTAGTGTACAATTTAAATCTCCTCCAATTATCAAGTTATATTGTCCAAATTCTGGAATGGTATTAAATATATATATTTTAAATAACGGATTATCAAAATTTGGTGCGTAGACATTCACCAATATCAATTTTGTGGAGTATAGTTCTCCCACTAATATACCATATCTACCTTCAATGTCAACTATAGAGGAGGTATGTATAAATGGTATACCCTTACGAAATAAAATGGCAACACCTCTTGATTTAAAGGGAAATGATGAGTGAAATAATTTATCAATCCATTTGCCTTTCAATCTGTAATGTGCGACATTTTTTAGATGAGTTTCCTGAAGGAACATTATATCAGCTTCAATAGATTTTAAATGTGAAAGTACTTTACCTCTTTTAATTGGTTCATTAATACCCTTGATATTCCAACTACAAAATGTAATACCTTTACCCCCTGTTTTCATAGTAGTATCTTGCATCTTAACCGATAAATAGTCTATAATAAAGCAAATGGCCTGGCACCCGGACTACAACATTTTTCTTGAATAAAGGGTGGATGATCTTTTGTACTACGTGGAATGTCTCCCGGAAATATCTCCCAAAAGTATATAAATTCTGAATAATGACATAATGATAAAAATTGAATCTAAAAAAAAATCAATATATAAAAGGTTAAAAGAGTGCAGGGAAAAAAAAGAAACAACTATAACTACAACTACAATTAGTGCAGTTAGTGATAGCCACCCTAAGGTGGCAAAAAATCTAAGGACTTCCGTGGGATGTAAAAAAATAATAATACTAGCTCCGATTTTTAACGAAGTTGCTGTTTTTTATATTTTATAAAAGAGAGGTAAACGGGGTAGGCCCGAAACTAATTAGTCTGTAATAAATCGATTTTTCTGTCTAAGGTATATTAATTAAGTGTTCGAAATAAAGTTTACATAAATCAAATATTACTTGTACTTCTTATTATTAATGATTAATAATAATATATATGTTTTTTGATTAATAGTAATTAGTTACGATTAATATTCGTATAGTATGTACACTAAGCTTAAATATTTAAATTTTAATATCTTAAAGTCCAATCAGTTGTCTGCCAATTAATAAAGCCGTGAAGTAATATTCAACCCTTCAGCGACCTTTCGATCTCCCGAGCGAATTCCAGTGCTTTATTGTGGTCAGTAAAAAAGGATTCTGTTTGATTGTAAGTAACTCGGAGTTTTGCTGGATACAGCATACCAAATCTGAGCGATGGGATATTCCTAAGAATAAATGTTGACTCGTTGAACAGTGCTCTTTTCTTGACCACCTCAGCAGCATAATCTCTGAAGATGCGAATCTCATCGCCTTGAAATGATAAAATTCTGTTGCTAGCAATTCTCGACAGCATATCTTCTAAAACGTGAGGATAATGCACCTTCTGTATCAAATGTCTTGGAGGGGCGTTAGCACCTGGACGTGCTCTCAGAGCTCTGTGGGCTAAATCCAGCAAGGGCTTTGAATCCATTTTCAAAACTTCTTGTAAAAGCTCAGCAGTAAATTCACGGAGGTTTTTAGCTTTCTCTTTACCTTCTTTAACTCCAAGAATTCTTAAATTTTGTCGTTTAGAATGACCCTCTAGGTCAGTACATTTTTCAGTTAATTTCATTAATAGATCAGATAAACGATGAGTCTCCGTCAATACTGCTTTTGTTGTTTCAGCACTCGTCTCGGCTAAGGCTTCCAACTCACATATATCCTCCTCATGTTGTTGTATTGACACAGTGATGTGGTTCACCTTACCGGAAAAATCGGAGTCCAACTTTTGTAGCTTGGACGTTACTTCCTCCATGTGTTCATTCATGATTTCACATATTTAAACCTTTGATGAAGCCAACTGGTCCTTAATAATAGTTAGTATTTCCCCCTTCATTCCTTTAAGCGATACTAATTTAGCTTTCATCTCTTGGAGTTCAACCGTAATATTCGTTACTTGAGACTTCATACCTGAAAGCTCCTCACCAACAACGCTACGAAATTCTTCCAAACCAATTTTTTTTGGCTGTGGATTCCGGGATCGTTTGGAAGTTTCTTCCTGAGTCAACGCTGAAGTTTGGGCTGCAGCAGAGGCTTCCATCTGTCCTGGTTCTTCTTCTTCCAACAGTCTTGTTTTAACCGTTCCTTTTTTAACTGTTTTTAACGGGGTGTGCGACTTAGCGACATTTAATATTAAAAGTCACGATCTGATGACGTCACCCACCCTTCGTTAAGAATTGCCGGTAAGTTACAACGGGCCCGTCCCGTTCCTCTCTCCTTAAGTCGAAATTTTCGCGGAGCTAGTTGGCGTGCGACTTATTCAGTCCATAGCGCCACCGGAAGTCCTCTAGATCTTGTTGAGATCTTCTAACCACTCTGTCCATCGCTGGGAGACGATTTCCGTTATACTCTCATCCCATCCAAGTTTCTTCTTACAGAGATCCTGCAAAATTAACTTGGCTGGTAGTGTAAATGGTGCAAGAAATCCCAAAGGGTCGTAAACAGAACCAATCACAGACAGGATGCCCCGTCTTGTATATGGTCGATCCTGAATCGAGATTCTGAACTTGAACACATCTGTTTCAACGCACCAGTGCAATCCCAATGCTCTCTCCATGGGCAGATCGTCCTTATCCAAGTCCAACTCCCGAGTCTCCTTAGCTCTGTCCTCCGGTGGAATAGTTTCCAGTACAGCACGGCTGTTGCTGATCCATTTCGTTAGCCTGAACCCTCCCTTATTGCAAAGGGAAGTCAAATGTTTGACCATTGATTCGCTTCTTCTTCCGTCGTCATAGATTTTAAACAATCGTCCACATAGAAATTGCTCTTTAATGTGTTTGACACCTCTCCTGAAAAGTAAGCATTATTATCCTCAGCGGTTTTCCTCAATGCGAACTTTGCACAACTCGGCGATGACACTGCTCCGAAGAGATGTACCTTCATCCTATATTCAACGAGATCTTGTTGTGCATTACCGTCTGGCCACCATAGGAATCGCAAGTAGTCAACATGTTTTTCCGAGACCTTGACCTGATAAAACTTTGCTTTGATATCTGCTATCAAAGCTACCGGCTCTTGTCTGAATTTGATAAGAACTCCGATGAGTGAGTTCGTTAAGTCTGGACCCTGTAATAACTGACAGTTAAGTGATTTACCCTTGAAAACCGCAGCACAGTCGAAGACCACTATTAATGTTCCCTTCTTTGAATGATACACCCCATGATGTGGGATATACCAAAGTTCTCCATCACTTCTAATCAGCTGGTGTTCCGGCACTCTTTGTGCATAACCATTATTAATCATTTCAGAGAGGTAAGATGTATATTCATCATGAAATTGAGTATTCTTACCAAACTTGCGTTTCAGATTATGAATACGTTGTTCTGCAATGCACCGGTTATTCGGCAGACCTTCTTGTTTAAAGGGTAGATCCAGGCAATTGTGACCTTCTATCAACTTTACTGAGCGGCCCACAATTTCCAAGAATTTCACTTCTCCTCTGGACATTTCTTCAGATTCCTTGCCGGCTCTTTCATTGAAGTCGTGATTATATTGCTTAGTCAACAACTCCTCGAGGTTTACGCTAGATATCCGATTGACAGCAGCAGCAGTATAATTATTCCCTTTTCTGCCTTTATTATTCTTTCTCGGGGAGCCACAGATAACCCATCCGAGTATGGGTTTCACAGCAAGCGGACCACCTTCTTGACTGGTAATAACCCTTCTAGTTTCTAATGCTTCAAAAGCATTCGTTCCGATAAGTAGGTCAATACTTGAGTTTATTTTGGGTAATTTTACATCCTTCAAGTAAGGCCACTTTTCCATGTCCTCTTGCTTAGGTATGTTCGAATGAGAGACGGGTATAGTCCCTTCTGTAAACACATCCGATATCTGTATAAAGTTGTCTTCCTCCAGACTAGCTATTTCCATGCTTGTGATATGATAACTATCGTAGTATTTCGGACAATTTGTGGTGTTCAAGAGAAGCGTCACATTTTCTCCTGTAATATCCAGTTTTCTCATCAAGTTTTCTGTGCATAAGGTAGCGGAACTTCCACTGTCCAAAAAGGCATATGTTTGCAACACTGTATTCCCTTCACTGCATCTATAGGCTCAGAGAGAAATGGAGAGACAAAGCAGTCCTGATACAGGAGGTTGACGATAGAGAGGCCATGCTTCCTGACCTCGTGAATTTCATGGAAAGAGAAGTACGGTTAATGTCAAACCTACGTTATGGGAATATTCAAGATCCTAAATCAGCAACTGTTAAAGGCTCTACATTTACTCTAATCCTTCAGAGCAAGTTCTTTACTCTATTCCTTCAGAGCAAGTTCTTTACTCTAGTGTAATGGCAGTTTCTATACCATCTCGAAATCCCACTTCGATAGCCATTACTTCTCGGGGATGAAAGGTAGTTTACGCTTACGCACACGTCGCACCCTGATATGACAAAACGAATCTTCCAAACTTCTTTTCTTCATTAATTGGTTTTATTAAAGTAGCACAAATCATAGAGTAATTCATCAGTTTCCGTACTTTATCAACTGTTTCTTCTTCAAACAATATCTAGAAATTCTTGCAGCAATTATCGTATGGTTCTTACAAATATAACCGATGCGAGCGCATGGTACGAGCGCGTGTGGCAAAAGAACTGTATGCTCACCATCCTCCGAGTCTAAACTGACCCACAACCTCTGTCGACACACCAGCCTCCTCTCATCTAGACACTCCCAATTACGCATTAAATCACACCCACAAGCAGGCAAAAAAGACATAAACTAGAAATATTAAAACATAGCCATAACACAATGACAATAACTGAATTAAGCATAAATGGCTCCTACAGTTTGGTTTCCTCAGATAGCCAAACTAACAGCGGTATTTTCATTCTCCCTTTAGAGAAGACAAATCCAATATAGTAGAGAGGTGGAAATTACAAACGGCACAAAACAAAACATCACAGTATCGTAATTAATTCAGAACCATATTATGTAGCGACATAGTTAAACAGCACGGAAGCAGACTCTTTGATCCAAATTCCCTATGTTGAACACGTTCTCATTCTGGTCTATTTCCATATGGCTGTATTTGGCCATAGTTTTCTAAAATTTCTCTCTCCAAATATCTGCACAAATGTATATTCAAAATCGCAAATGTATCATCTTGAAGAGAGTTTTCAAGAGATAGTTAGATTTAGCTGTTGGGGCTCACGGAATCAAGGGATATGGGTAAAAAAGCAGGAATGGGGTACCGATTTGGGATGATAAGCCATGACATATTGCATGGCGGTTCTGGCTCGATGGACTGAATAGCCTACCCTTGCACCTGTTTTCTATGTTTCCTTGTTTCTATATTATCTTCTACACTTTACTCAAACAGCTCGCTCCAGATATGGACAAAGTTTCAAATCAAAGGTGCCTCTGAGGTCCATTTATATCACCGCTCACTCCCCGTAATCCTATTCCCTCGGGCTTTACAGTACTCTGTTCTGAGTAAATCAATGTGCGCACTCACTTTACCCATGCTTCTCACGTATTTGTGTATATTAATACGATCACCCTCAGCCTTTTGCGATTCCAAAAAAAGATTATGCTCTGTCGCCGTCAATCCGAAACCCACTTTTCGAGGTCACATTCTGCAATTGTTCCAACTAAATGATATCCTTCCTATAGCAAGGCCACCGGAGCTGCCCACAATGTTTCACTAACGATCTGTGTAACTACATCATGACATTATGATGTGTCAGCGGTGTTCTCTGGAGCATTCGCAATGAAATCAAGCTTGCCAAACGTTCCTTTTTCACCACAGTGTGTACTTTGCAAGGTACCTACAGGGAATCGCCCAATTATACTCCAAGATAACTCTGATCCATAATACACTACAAGGCTCCATGAGGTCGACACAAAATGCTGGCGTAAGTCAGCGGGTCAGGCAGCATCTCGGGAGAAAAGGAATGCGTGACATTTTGGGTCGAGACGCTTCTTCAGAGTGAATAAGGGTATTGACCCGAAACGTCACCCATTTCTTCTCTCCGGAGATGCTGCCACGCGCGCTGAGTTACACGAGCATTTTGTGCCTGCAATCAGCATTTGCGTTTTTTCCCTACGCAATTCTCTGTAATTTGCTCTGTAATTGCATACCTGCTTTATGATATGATAGAACTTTATTCATCCAAGGAGGGAAATTGAAACGCCAACAATCATAACACACAAATTACGTGAAATTAAAATGAAGCGCGTAAAGAATTGGGGATGTGCAAAGCTTGCGGGGGTGGGGGGGTCAGTCAACCCCACGACAGAGGGGGGGGGAGTTCTACAGTTTAATAGCAACAGGAAAGGATCTCTTGTAGCGTTCTGTCCTGCATCTTGGTGGAACCAATCTGTTGCTGAAGGTACTCCTCAGGTTGACCAATATATATTGGAGGGGGTGAGCTGTCTTGTCCAGGAGGCTCCGCAGTTTGAGGAGCATCCTCCCCTCCATGCCCACCTCCCATAAATCCAACTCCGCCCCCAGCACGGAGCCAGCCATGCCGATGAGTTTTTTAAAAACCTATAGTCGTCGACGTCCTTCGCCCTGCTGCCCCAGCACACTACAGTGAAGAATTCAGCACAGGCTACCACCGAATAGTCGAATATCTGCAGCATTGCCTTGCAGAACTTGAAGGAGGGGAGCCTTCTCAAAACGTACAGCCGGCTCTGCCCCTTCTTGTGCAGGACCTCAGCGTCCTCCTATCCTTCCTTCCTCCTATGCAAAATGCAACAGCTCACTTGTCACGGTTGAAATCAATGTGTCATTCCTTGAGCAACTTTCCCAACTGAGGTAGAGCCTGTTATAAACTTAGATATCCGTCTTCAGTGAATACCAGGCCAACGTTTTTGGCGTAATTGGAATCTCCAGATATTTTAGATCCATATTATCCAGCATGCTAATGCAGATATCCAATTGGCTAGGTAGTGTTGGAATCCAAGTAATCTAACATTCAGCAATGCCTACAACATGGGGCATTGTCAACCGACTTGCTCATGTCCCATATGGAAAAGTCTGATTGCCTTGGCTTCATCAATCCTCCTGGAGCCGCGTTCAAAACTGTATTCTCTCACGAGACACAATTTCCCAAGCGCAGAACCGCGGTGAATATCCCTGGTCATCCTCTGTCTATCTCAATGCTGGCAATTGCTAACCCTCAGAATTCCCTCCAAGAACTTTCAATCAATGAGCTCAGAATGCTCGGCCCACACATCCATGGCTTCTCGTAGATGCCCTTCTTAACGTACGGTACAAAAATAGCCATCCTTCTGTCGTCTACAGTCATTTGCGGTGAAAGGTGATGCACACGATTTTTCTAGGTCACCGAAATGTCTCCCCTAGTTTTCCGCAAGGACCACGAATGCATCCTTTCAAGGCTTGTAGAATTATGCAACTAATCGCGCTTTAATCCCTCCAATATCTCCTCTTGCTCATTCATATATGTTCAAATGCACCACAACTCAAATGCCGCAATTCCCTCACGTCCATGACCTTCACGTTTGTTAAAGCATAAATTAAATATTCATACCGCTGATGCTTCGACTCAAAGATCGCCACATTGGTATTTAAGCATGCACACCATAGCCAACGTTTTTCTTCCAATACAACAATAATATTTTTTACGATATACCTTCACGTTGTCTGCCAGATACATTCCTTGTCCTAATTTGATCGTTCACATTCCCTTCTTAAGTGTACTCCTACATTTCTTATAGTCGTGTAGGTCCGACTAAATCCGATGTGTGCCTCATTTCATTCTTCCTGACCAAAGCATCTTTTTTCAGTGAAGGTCCCTAAAAATGCAGCCTTACCCAGATGGAAGAAGCAGCGATTTATTTATTTAATCTAGGAATGAATGCATATACTGTAAGTGCCAAATGTGTGGATGAATTTGTTTCATATTCATCATAAAGCGCCCATTGTCATTCGGACCTTGCGACGCTTTACTCGTTTGTGAATGACAACAACATCATTATGTTGCAAACTCTCTGATTAATATCCGCAAAGCAACAAAAAAAATTACACGGCAAATAATGATTTAAATTCCAATTTTCCTTCGAACTGTAATTTTTATATGCAGCTATTATCGTTCAGTTGTGATGTCAGCAACTTTCTTGTGGATCATTTTGAGTAAATTGATATGGTCAATAATTATATCGCTTTCTTTTCTATGGTTGCAAACCATGAAAAGACAAAACATTTATTTGTACTTGTCTTCTTTTGCTTCTTTTTTCTAGTTTTTAAATAATTTCTTTCATGTTCCGGAATATATTCTTCAATGCTTCCTGTTTCTTTTAGAATTGCAGGAAATTCGGGAGAAGTGCAGTAAGTGGCTATCTAATTTATGGGCTGTCGAAAGAACTACAAGTGCTATTTTCTGACGAGTTCTCTGCGCAATCTTAAATGGTGGAAAGATCACACGCAGCATTAACAGATGCGTGCACGCTGGTGGTGACAGGTAGTGTTCCTGCATGGTTATGTCATGATGATGTTGTTCGGAATGTTTGAAATGTTGTGCAAGTATTCAAACGCATTTTATCAGAGGCGTCGTTGGATCCTTCCACAACAAATTGCGCTTATCCACACATGCATGGATGACGTTATTGTTTTTCAAGTAGCCAAGGGCCAGCATTTCATATAGAAGAGCGAAGAATGTACGAGATTCAAATGCATAAAAGCCTGAAGTAGTTGATTCTAATCCTTTACATTGACAAGGATTGACAATAACAGATATGACAATTAAACACTTTTGACTCTTGACTTTACGAATGAAGCAAATAATATGGGGATGACAGAAACAGAAGGATCGGGGCGGGAATACGTCCTACAGGTGGGGTAGCTCCGTTGTTGAGGGATGAAATACAGTCCCTTGCAGGGGTGATATAGGGACTGACGTTGTAGAGTCGTTGTGGATAGAATTGGAGATTTGTAAAGGTAAGAAGACACTAATGGGAGTTATCCACAGGCCCCAAAAAAACAGTAACTTGGTTATAGGGTGTAAGTTGCAACAGGAGCTAAAATTGACATGTATTAACGATAATGCCACTGTGGCAATATGCAGGTAGACTGGGAAAATATGCTTGGTTCTCGACCCTAAGACCCTTAGCAGACCTTGCAGAGCCGAAACGAAACACATAGCTCCGGGCTATCTTATAATCCAAATTTTTGGCGAATATGTTTTGCCATCCAAGTTTCCTCAGTTTGCAGATTGATTTTTTTTAATCGATTCAAGTTTATGCTGGGCCGTGCATTTTGCACTTTTAACTTTTCTTTAAGTTATTTTTCCGACGTTTTTTGAATAGACGCAGTGGTGTGTATTTTTGCCGTCAGCCATTTTGATGTATTGTATTTCGTCGTGTGTCAATGAATGAACTTTTAACCTTTCTACGAAGTCGCTGGAATTTTTATTCGCTGTACTTTGGCCTTGACATCAATCAACCTTGGGGACGCTACACCTTAAATTCGCCGTTTTGAATTATATGTGCCTTCTGAAGACTTCTAAAAATCTAAAGATTTTTTGTACCTTTGGACATCTCGTCAGCAATAAAATTCGACTCGCCCAACATGTTGGGTATGGATCACTGGACGTGTCCCTCCTTTTTTAATTCACCTATAAACGTCACTGAAGAAATGCCGGTGAGCTTGTTCCAATATCGTTGATGTCATCAACAAGTCATAACCAAAGTTTTGCCATTAAGAACTTAAATAGTACCACCCATCTGAGTTTGCTCGTGTTATTGTTATTCGGGGATATCAACAACAATCCTGGTCCATACACCCCCAAGCATCCGTGTGGTGTATGTAGTAAGGCGGTAAAGTGGAAGCAAAAAGCAATTGAGTGTGAGGACTGCAATGTATGGCATCATAAATAATGTATTGAAATGAGCGATGAGGTGTTTGAAGTTTTGCAAAATCTTGTGTCCTACAGCTGGATATGTACTATACGTTGCCTCCCAAATTTCGCCGCATCCATTTTTGACTTTATAGATAGTTTTGGATTGACAAATCCATTTGATCAGTTGGCGGCATCACCTGACTCTAATATTGAGCTTTGTGACCTTGACAATTTGGAGCCAATGGAATATTCATTAACACATGCCTCAGGAAAATACTAAACAGTTGGTGGAGAGACAAAGTAAGCAATGTGGACCTGTGGAAAACAACAAGCCAGGGTCCCATTGACTTACAAATTGGAAGGAAAAAATGGAGTTGGATTGGACACGCCCTCGGAAAACCTGACACAAACATCACCCGGCAAGCCCTGAAATTGAACCCCCAAGGAAAAAAGGGAAAAAGCTCGCCCCAGGAACAGCTGGAGAAGAGTTGTCCAGCCAGAAATGTGTGGGAGTGGTCTCAACTGGGGGAATCACGAAAGAACCTCCAACAAACAAGTGAGGTGGGGGACATT